>NW_007247476.1:212891-235505 GCF_000164805.1 Carlito syrichta
CACACACACACACACACACACACACACACACACACACACACACAATTAAAGTAAATGTCAGTAGAGGAGGAGTTAAGATGGCCACCATGATTGGTATCCCAGAAGCAGGAAGAAAAACTGAGAACACCATGGAACAAGCATTCCATGAAGTCATCCAATAAAACTTCCCACATTATCACTAGAGAGGTGATCATTCAAGAGCAACAGATTCAGAAAATCTCTGCAAGATATCACAGGAGAAGACCATACCAAAGACACATAATAATCCTCCTCCACAAAGTAAGCATGAAATAAAATATCTCAAAGGTAACAAGAAAGAAAATTTGGCTCACCTACTGGGAAAGACCCATCAGAATTGCTCCAGACTTATCTGCAGAAACCCTACAAGCCAGAAAGGACTGGAGTCCTATTTTTAACATTTTAACCTCAAACTATGAAAATTCTAGAAGAAAACATCCTTCTGGACATCAGAGCAGGCAATGAATTTGTGATTCATTCCCCAAAGCAAATGCAACAAAATCTAAGACAGATTGGTGGGACCTTGTCAAACTGAAAAGTTTTAGCACATCAAAATAAACCATCAAGAGAGTACAGAGACAACCCAAAGAATGGGAAAAAATATTTGTGAATTATACATCTGACAAAGGCCTAACATCCAGAAATACAACAAACTCAAACAAACTGAAAGGAAAAAAACAAACACCATTAAAAAGTAGGCAAAGGACACGAACAGATACTTCTCAAAAGATGACATGCAATCAGCCAACAGACATATGAATTAATGCTCAGCTTCACTAATCTTCAGAGAAATACAAATCAAAACTACAAAGGGATACTATATAACTCTGTTAGGGATGGTTACCATTAATAAGTCAAAAAACAACAGGTGCTGGCACAGGTGTGGAGAAAAGGAAATGCTTCTACGTTGTTAATGGAAATGTAAGCTACTTCAACCTTTATGGAAAGCAGTGTGGTGAGTTCTAAAAGAACTAAAAGTTGATCTTCCATACAATCCAGCAATTTCTCTCCTGGGAATATACCCAGAGGAACATAAATCGCTCTACCAAAAAGACACAAGTATATTTATTGTCGCACTATTCACAATAGCAGAAACCTGGAACCAACGCTTCTGCTCACTGAAAGTGGTCTGGATCAAGAAAATGTACTATATATACATGATGGAGTAATATGCAGCCATAAAGAAGAACAAAATCATGGTCTTCACAGCAACTTGGACGCTGTTGGAGACCATCATACTAAATGAACTGTCACAGAAACAAAGAACTGAATACTGCATGTTCTCACTAATAAGTGGGCTCTGAATAGTCACATTAGCACAAGAGTGGATTAGCAGTCACTGGGCACTACTAGGGTAGGGAGGGAAGAATGAGGGTGGGGGGCTCATGACAACACAAAGGGTACTTGGTCCACTACTGAGGAAGTAGGGGCCACCTAGAAGTCCAAACTTCGCTGACATGTTGCAAACCTCATTTGTACCCCACACAACCCTATAATACATAAATTATTTAAAAAATAAAATAAATGACAGCAGTAATACAAAGGTCAGGAAGGGTTAAAATAGAATTCTAAGGTGTCAATTGTATGAGAGAGGTGGTGAAAGTATTTCTAGTAGACTATATTATGGAAATAATCCATTATTCAATTATTAGTCTAATTATACAAAGATTTGCATATAATTGAAACTAGTTCATACAGGAAGCAACAAAATAACTAAGTATTTAATTCAAAGTAAGTCATGTAAAGTGACTAAAGGAATATTGATCAAAGTGCAGAGAATGAATAAAATTATTGAAATAATCTAAGTATACTGGTAATTATATAAAATGTAAACAAACAAAATATTAATTTCTGTTTAGAGAATATGTGATATTTGCTATACAATTGTCAATTAATAGATATTATCCTATTAATAAAAACTTAAATGGCTCTACTTTTTCTACTAAAACAAATGCATAAAATTTTTTTTAATGTAACAGAAATTAATATATGACTTCAGTCTTAAGATTTTGTTTTCACTCTGTTAAAATGTAATCATCAAATAATTTGATTATGGGAAATCATGTGAAGAAGGAGATCATAAGGAAGTCATCAATAAGAAACACAGGTAAATTAGACCCTTTGGATGCTTCATTCGCCCTTTGAAATTTTCTAAATGATACCATGCAGAACAAGGAAAGCACATAAACATTGAGTCCTGCCTGAACTAATGCCCCACAGAAACATTGGCAATAGAGCAATCCTTGTTTTAAATTATTTGAGAGTGTTTGGCTATGCAGGAAGAGATTACTAAAACTATTTCAGTTAAATTATTGATCATAATCTTTAACTTTTCAGCTTTAGGATGATTAGTTTCTACATCTTGCAGTTTTAACATTATATATTACCTCATTTTATTTATTACTTTGGTTTTCGTACATCAGCGGCATACCTTCCATGTAATTTTGTGTGTTAATGGGCATTATATCATAACATTTAAGAGCACACATTCTGGAGCCAGATTATTTACAGTTAAATTCCAGCTTTACAACTTACTCATTGTAAGACTTTGAACTTCATACTAAAGCTCTTTGTGACTCAGTTTCCTTATTTGTAAGATGGGGACAAAACCTACTTTATAAGGCTGTTGTGAAGATAAAGTTAATATATTTAAGCTGCTTAAAAGAGAAACATAGTAATCATTGTGCTAACTATGCCATCTCATCTCATCATTTTACTGTAAAATATTGCCTATGCAATTTGAAATTACCTTCTATTGAAGTTCTCCTTAGTGTGAAACATTCACAAAAATGTTTTTAACTCCTTAGGTTATACATTATTTCAGACTGAAATCTTTATGTTTGACATTTTGTTTATGCTTTTGGTTTTGTGTTTACTCCCTTACTCTTTAGCCAAATCATATGTGCTTATCTTCTATGATCTTTTACTTCTTCTTGTCTAACATGGATAGCTCTGTCCACATTTTCTACCTCTTCTGGCATAGCTCAGATGAATTTTGTTTACTACATTTGTAACTTACGTTGCCCTTGTCTTCTCTGAGTTATAATTTAACACATGAGCATTGCAATCTCTTCTGTAATATGTAGGGCATATAGGGGATGGAGGAAAGTTAAGAATTCAGCTGGCACTTTGGGCACTGTTTATGGGAAGACCAGGTCTGTATTACCTTTTCTGATGATTTAGATAACTTCTAACACTTTCTTCAACAGACTGTAGCTCTGCCCTTGGGAGAGGAAGCTCACTCCCATTTCCTCTGCTTGCCATCATCACCACCAAAGTTGGTACTAACATAGAGTTTAGGTCTTTACCAGGGACATTCAGATCCTCTCTTGACATCTATTTTCATTCTTCTTTTCAGAAATTCATACCAATTTCTCACATTCTATAGAATAAAAAGGAGGGAAATTATGCTTTCCTCTCTTGAGATAGAAGGTTATTTAAATTTTCTGGATTTCACAATTTATTCATACAGCAGCAAAATCTAATATTATGACTAAATACAGCACATGATTGCTCTGAACTTTTCTTGGTCATTTTTTAAGAAATTTATAATATATGATCATGCCCTACTTCTGACTTGGTTGTTGCTATTCCTTGTATGTGTTATTTGTCTGTGTGTAGGTTTGTTTGTAATTGGGGTAGAGTTATCTTATCCCTTTTAAGTCATTACACATTTTTGAAAAAAGAAGAATGTACACCATTTGTTCTTAGAAATTAAGTATCCTTTTTGAATACAATAATCTCAGACAAAATTCTAGAATGACTTCAAAGTGGGTTGTAGTCTATAAGAAAAAAAATATCTTATTTTTTCCTACAGACAATTTTGTATTCGTGTATTGCTTTGGAATAATTAAAAAATAAACTGTACAAAAGTATACAGTATTTTTCTAAATGAACACATTGCATTTATCATACATTCAATCTTGAATGTGCTTTACCTGAACCGCTAGCCACCACAGCTCTCAAAAAACTCTGTTTGACATATTGTAGCATAAATATTTACCTAACTTCTACAACATGTTTGAGAATATCACATTCATATCCCTTGGTATTGAGACTGAAATATTTATTATCACATTTATCTTTTATCAGTTTGGAACCTGACATTTATATCCCAGAAGATCCCTGGAGGTATGCTCTCCACTATTCTTGAAATCTTTTTCTCATGATAGTTCAAAACCATAAACCTCATTAGCTAAAAAGACAGGAAATGAGATAATTGCTATACTTAATATTTGTATAATGATTTATTATTATATTTGTTTGTAATGTAACTCCTTTTAGAGTTTAATTAATCCCACTTAGTGTTTAAGTATCCTATATATCTGCCAACAGGAGTTCAATTTCTAGTTGCTGTTTATTAGCAAGATAATTGAGTTTATTACTTAAGCATGTTGCCTTCCTGGCATTCAGCCCAGATATGATATTTTATATGTATTATATCTGAAAAAGGAAACAATAAATTTTTGCAAAAGCAGATGTTTAAACAGTATTAAAAATTTAAACTTTTTCAATGCACCGAACTGGAATTAAGACAACATTGCAAAACCAAATGCACTAAATTTATAAACTAGAACACTTTTTAAAAAATTCTGTGAAGTTTACATTTATTACTTCCCCAAAGAGTTTTAGAGTTCCATTTAAATACACACACATAAATATTTCTAAAGATATTTTACATTTCAAAATTAGTTGGTGAGCTATTTTTTGCCTGCTTATAACTATATTTTTTTCTCAAAGTAATTTCAAGCTTAGTAAAAGACTTCTTGCTGAAGACTTGCCAAGTTTCCAATTTTAATATAAATTTATTTTAAGAGTCATAAAATAATAGAATGCCATAAAGAAAGTAAAAAAGGTATTACTACGAGCTTGAGGAAAATTAAACAAATTTCCTTTAGGAATTAAAAATGAAGGTCTGATTAATCAGCTAATCTGTATGATTTCTTCTTTGCTAACTTCATTATTTCTTTCTTTTTTTTTAACTTCATTATTTCAAAAACTTGAGGGAAGGTTGAGTTTCAAGATCAATTTTGGAGTAAAATTTTTGCTAAAAAAAAAAAAAACTAAAGTAGTCGAATGAGAGACTTGAATATTCATTGTTGTAGTTCACAAAAACTAGGGCAATCGTATTAATCCCAAATAATATAGGGGAAAAAACTTCAAAAAATCTGAGTGGGACCTAGATTTAATTGGAAAAGAAAGGAGTAACTCTTCACAGATGTATAATCCCTAGGAAATATCAAAGACAAAACTTCATTTTTGTAACTCCAATAATCACTTCCTAATAAACCACAAGCTTTTTAGAAAGTGAAAAAAAAAAAACAAAAAACAAAAAACTTGTTATTATAAATCCCCAGCATTGAGCAAAATATCAGGTTCCTGGAAGAGACTTGCCAAATCATTGCTGAATGGAGAAAGGAACAAAAGCCAGGCGGGTTGATAAACACAGCAGTGGTATATTACTGCTGTGATTACAGATTTTACTTAATATGGTATCTGAGTTACTACAGAGCTCCAATCACCCAAATAAATGCCATTTCTACCATGTAAAATGAAATCCTTCTAATTATGTAATACCATGTGATTATTTTAAGTTATAAACTCAAAGCAAAGGAATAATGAAAAAGGCATACCTGAAGTCCTATGAAATCTCAAAGCACAGTAATAATATGCATTCTCAAAAGCATCCTATAATACTTTAATAATGTCATACTTTTTTAATGCCTCCTTTTAGAAACCTATTTTACTATTGATAAGATGGAAATACAGCTTGGGAAATAAGCTATTTATCTTTTCTTTTAGAATCCACTTGCCCTTAAAATGTGATGATTCTTTTGGCCATTGTGCTACATTTATATGTACCAAGAAACAGACTTCAAGGAGAAAAATATATATATATATATATATCTGTTCTCTCCTCTTATCTTCCTTTTCTTAGGTACCTCAGAAGCACAGGAGATAAATATAACATAGGAGGTTAGAAGAAAAAGTCTCCCTAGGCCTTCAAAAACACTTCATCAAAATGAAATAGAATTTTTCTTATCTAGTATGCACTTCGTCTCTTCTTTGGCTTCAATTTTATTTTTGTGTGTCCTCCTTTCTGCGTGCTTTTTCCAAACTACCCAAAATATCAGTAAGTCTTCATGACACCTATAGTTAAAAAATGCAAATGGTACATTTTTCTCAGAGCACTTTCGTAGACTTTATGTCTCTAGATTTTTGTCACATATACATAGAAGCACAACACATGGAGTGATCTTTGAGGCTATGTAACAATATATTTCTGTAAGCTGCATAGACGTGCAGAAAACAAAAATGTTGAATATACAAGAAAACAGGAAATTAGAAGACTTAGACTAGAATGTAAAGAGTTAGCATGCATTAAGACTAAACTTACCTATTAAAAAATGAGACATTTGAACATCAGAGCTAAATTCTAAAATTGGTCTGACATATGACTGGCATAAAATGTTAATAAATAGCTGCTTTTACATGCATCTGTGCTCTAGGTTTGGTTGTTCCCTTACTGGTTTCCGTAGCCTTGTTTATTTATCAAGCAGCCATATAAAATGTCATTATTGGAAGAAGTCTTGCTGGTGTGTTGTTATTCAGACCTACTACTGGTAACTTACACTTGCTGATGAATTATTTCCCATATCACCTGTACCCAATCCATGGTTAAGTCCTCCCTCACAAGAAGCAAAGAGCTCAGCATAGCAAGATATCAGGCTTAGTAACTTCTGGTAATCTTATGCAGATATAGTCCTAATGATTTGCACTAATAAGAATGAAAGCAATTCAGTGAAAAAGCATTCAATTTAAATATACTGGACTCTGAAACCACTCACTGAGGTTGTGGTTAAGTGTCTATGCCTCTGTTTGTTCATCTGGTTGTTATGAAAACTAAATAATAAAATACATAAAAGTTAATGTAATAAAAACTCAAAAACTTAGTAATGATCTTTGCATCATCAAAGAGTAGTGTTTATGTTGATTACAATATGAAGTTTAAATATAAACTCCTAAGATTTCCAATAGATAAGAAACAAAAACCATTCAAGGCCAGAGAATTTGTTTTATTGGAAGAGTAAATTTACTATGTGAAATAAATAGAATGGACTCTGTGGTCCAAACACTAAAATGTAGTCATTTTTTATCTGGTTTTATTCCTGCAAATTTTACTTCTGAAAGTCTGTCAGCTAGAGAATAATCTTCCTAGGAGCCCAATAATGAGAAATAATGGCCAAAATGAATATGGGAAATACAGCTGGTCTAGCAGAGTCATTTTTTTCCCAGTTGTGTTTAGATATTTCAATAAATGGCCTGTAACATCATTGTGATTTTATAACAAATAATGTATGGTAACATAATCCACCAGTGATATCCTGCCACTGGATAACTTATATTTGCCATAACACCAGTTTGTAGTGGAAATAAAGTTGTCAAATGGTATATGGAGAGAATTCTTTACATTATACTGTAACTATCTTACTTGCATTATAACTGTTATTTTCATAAATGTGATCGATTGCAATAATAAACTTGGGGGACAACTGTAGTACTTCTTGAAAACTTTCTCCTTTTTTTGGTTGCCATGCCATATTCTCATTTCTGCATTCATCTAGTGTTTGACTTGTTGACATTTCATGATATATTCCATAACAAATAAGATACTTGACTTCCTAAATGCTGGAAAATGAGCCTACCTCAGATTGCTTGAATTATAAAGGGCTAGTTTGAATGTAAGAATGGCCCCACAGGAACTGAGAAAGTGTTCTAGTTTCTTTATTTAAGCCCCAGGAGTTCAGGGCCAAGCCATATTGCTGTTCTTTAACTTGCATTTCCTCATCCAGCAGCAAAGACACCAAATAATTCTCTCTTGGCTTTTCACCCAGTTGACATGAAGAAATTTTACTGAGGAAGGAGATGGATAGGGTAAGGAGAAATACAGATTCTTAAGCTAAGACAACAATTCCCTAGTAATGAGCATAGATGCTAAAGATTGTAAGAAGCAAGAATTTGCAAGGACAAATAAATGTTGTAGAACAAAGGTTAGCTGACATAACAAATGAAGTTATTATTCTATAGCTCCATGGATAGGTGGTGAATTAAGAAGTGACAATGATTTTTATGACTATACATTTTCATTTTATTAATTTTGGTAAAAAATAATTGCCTATTAGCTTTGGCAATGTCTGATATATACTATATGTAATATAATCCAAAGGTCAATATAATTATTTAAGATTTGTGCTAACTCAAGAAACCATGAAGGAATATAGCACAGAATATGATTATGTCACTCAAGCATTTTTATATTTTAATGAGTCCCCAATATAATACAGCCTGGTAAAGCATCACTAGCACACATCACCAGTGTGTCAACTCATACATTATAAATATAATGTCATTCTTTACTCTTGTTCTGCAACTCTTATACTTGTCTTTGTTGGGGTAAGTTGATCCACTATTTCTAGATTAGTCTTCACTCAGGCTCTGGGATGCATTATGTCCTTAGGCACATAACTAGAGGGCTCTGAGGACAATAGTTCAGGAACTCATCATGAAGTCAAATTTGTCCCAACCTTCTGTCCCCTATTGGTAACAAAAATGTACGCCTTATTTCTATGAACTTGTCCCACCTCACATTGTGATATTTTTATTTTTGAAGGGGAAATTTGTGAAATAGAAGTGTAATATTATTTTAATGCTTTAGAAAGGTATCCATAGAGCAATATGTAAAATGAATTAAAAATGAGAAAGCTTGGAGACAGAGGGACCATTGTAAGGGACTTATATGAAAAGATAAGGGATAAATCAAGACCAATGTGTCAAGGTAGAGATGAGGGGAGTAGGCCAGAGATAAATTAAGTTTGAAAGATGATGGATAGAAATTAAAATATTGTTGAGAAGGTAATCAATGAGATATTTCTGGCTTGCTATTAATGAAGGCATGGGAACACCTATGATGAAAAAAAGGGGAGACAAGAGAAAACACACTTTTATGTCAAGGTTAATAATTTCTGATCCAGTTATCTCAAACTTTAAGGGTTTGACATATGTGTATAGAAATAATTATCAAGGGAATAGATATGAGGGTCTACATTTGCAAATGCAGATTAATAAAAGAAAATAAGTCAGTTAATTGGACAGTAGAATATCATGGGTTATTCTAAAAGAGTAGTTGAGTCAAACTCAAATTGAAAAAGGTTGAAAATGGAATTAAATTTAAGACATGTGTAAGAACCAATAATTTATCAATTTAGTGACAAACAAGTATTCACACATAACTTGAACTAGTACTATTTTAGGTCTAGAGCCGGTTTAAAGAGAAGAAAGAAAAAGTTACTGATCCAATTTGATTATTAATTGATTCAATATTACCAACACTACTTGTATTTAACTACTATGTTTCAGTCATGATTCTAGATATTATAGATTAAAAAGTGAATAAACGTCCCAATATGGATATCAACCATCTTTGGCAAAATGGTACAGTCAAGCCGTCATTTTTCATCATAATTAAGACAAATTTTAACTAAAGACAAAATTGTGTTGGTTAAATTGCTCAGACTGACTTACTGTATTGATCAAGTTCATTGCATAATTATTTGGCCCTTGATTTTACTTTGTTTGTATTAGACAACAGTCAATAACTTGGTGTCAAAGCCTGCAGTCAAAGCTTTGAAAAGAATGGTCGTGATTGATCAAAAGTGCTAATGTATGTGAAAGTGCTTTGTAAACTATGACATATTATATAGAAAGAATTTCCATCACTTTCTCTTCAAAAAAGAATGCATTCTTCCAAATAACAGACTACCATTCAAAACATGATTTTGTGTTGTTTGGCATTATGAGTTGTGCTGCTCTAAAATAAAAAATTTCATAGCTTTCTTGGCATATATGTAACATGAATCTATAAAAGTATACATTACCTATCTTGGCTAATCTTATATGTCAACTTGGCCAGGCCATGAGTTGTCCCAAAATTTGGTCAAGCATTATTCTGGGTGTTTCTTGGAGGGTATTTTTAAATGAGATGAACAATTCAATTGGTAACTTTGAGTAAAGTAGATTACTCTTCAAAATGTGACTGTGTCTCACCCAAATATTAATAGTCAAAGGTCTGAATAGAACAAAGAAACCAGCCTCGCATGAGCAAGAGAGAATTGTCCAGCAGATTCAGGCTCAAACTGGAGCTTAGCCTTCCTGAGTCTCCAGCTTGACAGCCATTTGACTAGAACTGCAACGTTGTCTGTCCTAAATATCTAGCCTTCCAGCCTATCCTGCAGATTTTGAACTTCACAGCTTTCATAATCATGTAAACCAGTACCTTGTAATAAATCTTTTTATATATGTATATACACACACATAAATATCTTATATTTTTGTTTCTCTGGAAATCCCTGACAATACAAGAACTCATTCTAACAAATCTAGAATACAATCATATTCCAAAGTAATCACAATACTTTTAATTAAAAAAAATTATTTTAACGATTTAGGGTACAATTCAGGGTTAGGTATACAAATGTTCATTATGCAGGTACCCTTGTTCATGAGATGTGCACTCCTTGCCGGCAGTTTCCCACTATATGTTTACATTTTATTGTGAAAGATTAGTAAATATTTCAGCATAACTTTTAAAAAATAAGCTATTAAAAAACATGCAAAAACATCACTGGGATGAGAAGTCGAGTTTCAGTCAATGTTTTAAAAAAACATTTTGGGTTCAACTAAGCCAAACCTGCACTACTTTGAGTTTTCTAAAGGCAATTTATTTTAAGTTCTATACCCAGTAGCAGTTTAAATTTTAGTGACATCTGAAAAATGACTTATGGAATTAAAAAAAAATAGCTTCAATGGACAAATATAAAAGGAAGCATTGGTATTTTATTCTTGTCTCAATACCTATTTCCTTTTGGCTACAGGACTTAAGTTTTCTTTCCAGGCTATGTCAACACAAAATGTACCATTTTAGCTTCTTGAAAACTGCCAAAAATATGTCAACTATAAATGGATGCAAAATAAAAACCATAATTTTTATTTGAAAATATTGTTTTGTAAACTGTGAAATACAAAGTTGTTGTTCAAATGAAAATCATTAGTGTGATTCACTAATGAGATTATTTGAGGTTTTCTTTATTTCATTCCCTTTATCATAGGAATAAAACTTTGAATGGAAAGTCACAGCTTTGAAGTACTTTTATATATTTAGTTGACACGAAACCATGTGTGTAGTTGTTATCCCTATTATAAACATTAGAAAACTAGAAGTTTATTTTTCAGGCAGCATGTACACCATGTGTCACTTAACAAGAGAGATATGTTCTGAGAAATGCCTCATTAGGCAATTTTGTCATTGTACAAATGTTTTAGAGTGTACTTACACATACTTACACAAACTTAGACAATACAATCAAGTACACATCTAGATTATGATAGAGAACAGCAAGTCCCCTGCATATGAACCTTCAAGTTGTGGACTTTCAAAGATGCAAATGTGCATTTGCATGCCCAATCACATGGAGACATTGTCATGTGTATGCATCTTCTACAAGTGGTTGTGCTTTTATGTACATTACAGTAATGTATAGACTACAGTAGCATAGCATCTTTATTTCAATCTCAGGATATGTGATATAGCTGAAAGAGTATAGCTGATTGTATTTGTCAGGTACCTGGGCTAACTTTGTTGGACCTGTGAATAAATTGAACTTATAAGCATGCTTTTGGAAGAGAATTCATTTGTATGTAGGGGGCTTACCATAGTCTATTGATTCTAGGCTACAAACCTATACAGCAGGTGACTGTACTGAATACTATAGCCAACTGGAAACATAATGGTATTTGTGTATCTAGATATATCTAAACATAGAAAAGGTACAGTAAAAATATGACTATAAAAAATGTTACATCTGTACAGGACATTTACCATCAATAGAGTTTACAGAACTAGAAGTTGCTTGGGTGAGTCATTAAGTGAGTACCAAATGAATGTAAGACCACTATAGAGTCTATATAAACATTGACTCTAAAATATGTATTTTTTTCTTTAATATTAAATTAATCTTAGATAATGTAACTTTTTTCTTTATAAAAATTTTTAATTTTTTAACTTTTGACTTTTTAAAATAACACTTAACCTAAAGCACAACACATAGTACAAAATATTTTATCTTTTAATCCATATTCTGTAAGTTTTTTTCTATTTTTTTAACTTTTTAAAACTTTTTATTGTTAAAAAAAAACAAACCCACACATTAGCCTAGGCCCACCCAGGGTCAGGTCATCAATATCACTGTCTTCCACCTCCACAGTTTGTCCCACTGGAAGGTCTTCAGGAACAATAAACACATGAAGCTGTCATCTCCTATGATAGCAATACCTTCGTCAGGGATACTGCATGAAGGACCTACCTGAAGATGTTTTATAGTTTTTTTTAATAAGTAGAAAGAGTACACTGTAAAATAATGATTAAAAGTACATAAACCAGTAAAATAGTCATTAATTTTGTTATTATTATTGAGTATCATGTACTGTACATAACTGTATGTGCTAGACCTTTATACAACTGGCAGAGCAGTTGGTTTGTTTATGTCACTATCACCACAGACACGAGAGTAATGCATTGAGATATAGTACTAGCATCGTGTTTTAGATTTTTGGCCCCCAAAGATAAATGTCATCCTTTTTAGTCATCATTGACATGTTTGCCTCAACAGCCTTCACGGTATCATAACAAAAGTATGAAGAAGCACAATTTATTGTTCATGGTTTCTAGGAATATACAAGAAAGGTGAGGGAAGTAAATCCTCTGTGAAGACAAAATAATTAAAAACATTTTAAAAAGTAAGGCAGATAACATTTTTATTTTTTATTTTTTTGAGTCAGAGTCTCACTCTGTCGCCCAGGCTAGAGTGCAGTGGCACCCTCATGGCCACCGTAGCCTTGACCTACTGGGCTCAGGTGATCCTTCCACCTCAGCCTTCCAATTAGCTGGAACCACAGGCATGCCCCACCATGCCCAGCTAATTTTTTTGGTTTATTATAGAGACAAGGTCTCACCATGTTGCTCAGACTGGTCTTGAACCCCTGAGCTCAGGCAATCCCCTCGCCTCCGCCTCCCAAAGTGCTGGGATTACAGGCCTGAGTCACCGTGCCCAGCTACAGACAACACTTTAAAATACTTCCCAATGTATTTTCCATCTGAAGCAATGTGATTTTACTCTTTGATGTTCTGGTACTGAATTTATCCCATGGATAGGAAGGAGAATGCCACCTAAAAAGATATGAGGAAAATCCTTAGAAGGATGATTGAGAAAGAGATACTGAGAGAAGAGAGAGAGAGATAGGGAGAGTTAAAGAAACAAAAACAAAAACACACATATTCAAGCTTTGTATCTCAGTCCCAAGAGTTAGGAAAGGAGGGTATTAAAGACTCCAGATGGGTTGGCAACAGTACCAGAAAAAGAGATCTCCAGGAAGTAGCCTGAACTTATAGCTATAGGATAGATTATGGACTTCAGAAGCAGGTGTCAGTTCAATGACCCCGGAAGATATAAATATATGAAGCAAGAAATATACATGCATGCCCCCTCCTTCTCCCTTCCCCCGCACACAGTTAACCTCTGACTAATATGAGAGTTAAGGGCTCTGAACTCCTGCACAGCAGAAAATCTGCATATTACTTCTGACTCCCTCCCAATTTAACTGATAAGAACCTACTGCTGATAGGAAGCCTTACAGATGACATAAAAAGTCCATTAACACATACTTTGTATATTGTATGTATCATACTAGGGGGAACCCCAAAAATGCAGAATTTATTTATTAAAAAGTGTGTATTTGTTCTTACGTGTTTAAACTTCTGTCACCTTCAAAGTACTGTCCATTTGATGCAATACACCTTTCAAGATGCTTTTTCCACTGCTCAGAACAGTTTTTGAACTTGTCAATTTTGATACCTTTTAGTGCTTCTGCCATTTTTTGTTTCGCCTTTTCCACATCTGCAAAACATTTCCCTTTGAGGACTGTTTTCATCTAGGGAAACACAAAATAGTCCCTAGGGGCGAGATCGGGTAAATAGGGAGGGTGGGGCACAAAGGTCATGACATTTTTTATAAAAGACTGCTGAACACTCAACATAGTAGAAGCAGGTAACTTGTAACATCCATTATGAAATGAGCAAAGGCATTGAAAGAATATTAAAAAAAATTTCACTGAAGCTGAACGCAGCCTCTAGCAACTATGCTAATTGACTGAAGCTTGTGGGTTCCTAGAACAGTTATCTAGCACTGAAAACCAGTACTAAAGGGAGCCCAGCCTCCAAAAAAATTCAATTTTGGGGGTACCCCCTCATAGACTGTATTTTTACAATAACTAAGTAAGATAAAATAAAGTGTTATTAAGAAAATTATAAAGAAGAGAAAATATATATTATCTATTTATTAAGTGGAAGAGGATCATAATAAATGTCTTCATCTTTATTGTTTTCACATTGAATTGACAGGTGGATGAAGAAGGGGGTAGATCAGTTAACTCTCTCTCAGGTGGCAGAGACAAAGAGGTGGAAGAAGTAGAAGGGGAGACAGGAGAGGCAGGCTCACTTGGTATAACTTTTATTGAAAAAAAAATCCGCATATTAGTGGACCCACATGGTTCATACCTGTCTTGTTCAAGGGTCAATTTTGTGTGTTGCATTTGTGTGTATATACATGCGCATGAAGAGAAAAATGAGCATTATGAATCAGTGGTTCCCAGATGATCAGAGATAGCCTATGATAAAGGTGTCACTCGTCTATAGCAGAATGACAAAAATAAGAGCAATGTAGGAATATTTCTATGGAGTTACATTTATTTTATGTTCTCCATAATAATTTTGGCATGGTCATATACGTCACAAAATAATTGGAATATTAGATGGTTTCATCAGAAATGATCTTTAAAAAAGATTATCAAAATTATGTGGCCTCTGTTTTTCTGTGTGTGGGAGGAGTCTGTTTTTGGTAAATTTTATTTGTCCATTAAATTACAATCTCAGGGAACCAGTTATTTAAAACAAGTGTTCTCTGAGCTGAATTGTGTCTCCACTTCCAAATTCATACGTTGGAAGCTTAGCCCCCAGTGCCTCAGAATGCGATTGTAGTTAAAGGTAGGCCCTTTAATAATGTAATTAGTTCAAAATGAGGCCATTAGAGTGGACCTGATGACAACATCCTGGTGTGTCTATAACAAGAGGAGATTAGGATACAGAAACACCAAGGACACCTGTGTACAGAGGTACAACCATGTGAAGAGACTGAGAATTTGCAAGCCAAGAAGAAAAGACTCAAAAAAAAATCAACCTGGATCCCACTTCCCCAGTGACTTGTAATCTTGTCCATGCAGTGGGGGTATATGTTTGTCCCCTTAGAGCAAAATGAAGTATAAAAAAAAAAAAAAAAGGAAAAGAATTAAAAAAGGAAGAAGAAAAATGAGAGGAAGGTGGAGAGAGAGAAAAAGAAGAAAGAAAGCAGGTGGACCAACTAACAAATAAACAGAGACACAAAAAAGACAGGGAAAAAAAACCCCCACAGACAATCATACAAACACACAAACCAACAAAAACCCCCTTATTGATGTATTCTTTGACAAAGCCTCCACCACCAATCACTGGAGAGAGAGGAGAACCTATTTAGTAAACAGTGCTGGGAAAACTGGCTGACCACATACAGAAGATGAAAACAACTCCTACCTATCATCATACACAAAAATCAACTCTAAATGGATCAAAGACCAACATGTAAAACCTCAAACTATAAGAACTTTAGAAAATGCAGGAGACACCCTCATGGAAATTGGAACTGGCAACCAATTTCAGATCAAAACCCCAAGTACCCGTGCCATAAGAGATAAGATAGACAAGTGGGACTTCGTTAAACTGAAAAGCTTCTGCAAAACCAAGGAAACCATCAAGAGAGTGGGGAGACAGACCACATATCGGGGGGGAAAAAGTGACAACTGTATATCTGACAAAGGCCTAACATGTAGGATTTATAAGGAACTCAAATGTGACACCCCCCCAAAAAAAGCCCCATTACAAAGTGGGCAAAAGATAAGAATAGACACTTCTCAAAAGAAGACATGCAAGCAGTCAACAGATACATGAAAACATGCTCAGTCTCACTAATCATCAAAGAAATGCAAATTAAAACTGCACTGAGATATCACCTAACTCCAGTCAGTATGGCCATCATCAATAACTCAAAAAACAACAGATGTTGGAAAGAATGAGGTGAAAAGGGAACACTTCTTCACTGTTGGTGGGAGTGTAAACTAATACAACCTCTGTGGAAAACAGTTTGGCAATTCCTAAAAGATCTAAAAATCGACCTTCCATATGACCCAGCAATCCTCCTACTGGGAATATACCTGGAGAAACTCAAATCACTCTATGAAAAAGATGCCTGCACATTTATGTTTATTGCAGCATTGTTCACAATGGCAAAACATGGAACCAACTGTGCTGCCCATTGAAAAAGGACTGGATAAAAAATGTGGTACATATACACGATGGAATATTAAACAGCTATAAAGAAGGACAAAATTATGAACTTCACAGCAACTTGGATGGACTTAGAGTGTGTAATACTGAGTGATCTATCACAGAAACAAGAACATGTTCTCACTCATAAGTGGAACTTGAACAATTATCGTAATACTATAAGAAAAGGATTGGCAGTAGTGGGACACTGTCGGGGGGTGGGGGCATGGGATTGGCAATAATAAAAATCTGCCAGGAGAGGGAGGAGGCACACCTAATCAACAAGGCTACCTGCATAATGAACATTTGTATATCTGACCCTAAATAGTACCCCACGTCTTAAAAAAAATTTTTTTAAAGAAAAGCCTCAATGTTTTAAAAAGGAAAAAAAAAAACACAAAAAAACCTTGCCATATCCTTGATCTTGAATTTCTCAACTCAACTCCAGAACCATGAGAAAATCAATTTCTTATGTTGAAATCACCTAGTCTGTAGTATTTTGATACAGTAGCCTGAACAAACTAATACAAGCATATGCTTAGCAGAAAGGAGTTGTTTATACCTGGGTTCTGGGGCAGATACTGAGAGAAGGTAGGAGGTAAGATGGACTATAGATTTACGTGAAAACTAGGAGGTGAACAGTCTAGGAAAGAAGAATGCTGGAACAAACAAACAAAAACAAAAAACAAAGACTGATCCATGTAGTATTTTAAAGTAGGGAAGAACCAGCTAATTTAGTTTGAGTAAAAGATGAAATGACATTTCAAGTTGGCAAAAAGTAGATCCAAGGTAACTGAAAATGTTTTGAATGTTGTACATCAAGAATTAAATATTTAGATGGTGTTAGGCAGGTCTATTCTATACAACTGAGTAAGAAAGAGACACTAAGAAAAAAACAGGCATCAACTACTAAACGCCCTTTTGAGAAGTTCAGTAATCAAATGAAGGAGATAAGAAAGAACATCAATAAATACAGGAAGATTATGAGTTAAGGCACTGGTAAAATGAGAAAAGCATTACCAAAGAAAGTGACTGCTATTCAGAATCTGAAACCAAAAAGGCTAATTTATTACTTAAGTATATGTGAATTATCGTGGTCAGGAATTGTCTCATTTGGCAGAGCAAACTGATGATCTTATGTGGAGTTTGGCAGAAGAGTTTGATTTTGGGTTGGGTCAATTACAGATGTGGAACTGAAAAGGCAGACACATGTTGAATTTACAAGTGCGTTTTGTGCTGATGTCTAATAACTATAACTAGAGAAGTTTCACTTGTTTTCTTGGCAATTTACATGTCACTGTAGCCATGTAAAAATCAGTAATGCCCTAATTATTCGTGGATTTCCTTATTCTAATGATATAACAGTCAAGAATTCATGTCTTCAAAATGTGGCTTAGTTCACTCATTTCTCTCCCCTACCATCGCTAGTTCACACTGAGAACTTGCTTGCTGTTACACTCATTCCCTGGGCTTCTCATGACCTTATTCTCTGGGCCACCCTCAGATTCATTGTGCTAAAAGAAGAATTGGATTATGTCACTATTCTTTCTAACCACCTTTAATTTGCAGCTCTGTGCCCACTAAAATTTTTCCTTCTTGCATATACTTTTCTTGATACAGTTCAATCCACACTGTTTAGGGTTAACTTCCTCTACTGCCCACCTCATTTACTGAACTCTTACTAGGTCATTTTTAACACTGTGCCCTAATATTAGGCTGTCGGGAGCCGCAACTCCTAACAGAAGGCAAACTAAGGGTTACCTGAAAATGGGAAAAACGCTGACTGGGAGCAAGGCCCCAGCTAAAGTGGCCATGCTGGAGGCAAAGCCCCATGGATCCCATTGATGGGCCTCCTTTGATCTTTGGGAATGTGTGCATAAGACAGAAAGTACCCCTTTCTGATGAAGCATTAACTGATAAGCGAGGATGATGTATTGGTGAAACTGAAGTTTGAGACATGAATAAGGAACACAGCAAAAGCACAGCCATTAGAGACGCTAGAGAATATTCTGTTACCTTCGTTTCCATGAAAAGCAAAACCATTGTGTATAAGGAAAATAAAAAACTTTCTCATTTTTTATTTTTAATGGTTAACAGACCCTATACTAAAATAACACCTTAGACGGGTAAGATGGAGGAGGAAGTTTGTGAGACCTGAGACAAGTCAATCCTGAGGGCAGCTGCTTTTAAACATAATTTAAGAAAGTATAGACATAGTAGATATAAGTTTGTAAGAGTAAAATGATCTAGTAGTATAAGTATAATAATATAGGAGAGAATAGTTAAGTAGATAAAAATAGAATAATGATTAAAGATAATTAGATAAAAAATAATTAAATAGAAAACAAATATAGGATATAAAAGTAAAGTATAATTCATATAAAGGTTGTTAAGCATTATTAGATTATGATTCATATAAGTAAAATAAGAATAAAGATAGATACATAATAGGAAAGCTTATAGGAAATAATTAAGAAATAATAAAATTAGTTATAAGAAACAATAAAATTAGTTGTAAATGTAAACGCCAATATATTGCTGTTAAGTTACATGTAAGAGTTGTTAGAAATATGATATAAAAGGGGTAAGGGTTAAAAGGTTACAGTTAATTATTTTTAGCAAAAATTGTTTCGTTCCTGTCATTGGTTTTAACATAATGGAAACAAAAAAAGAATAGGAATGAACAAATAAATCATTGTAGAACGTTTGATTGTAAAATAAAACATAATGTAAGCTTTTGTGGGCATATGTGTGAGGGGGCCGAGGGTTGAAAATGCCTTATATAAACATGTGAAAATTGAATAAACTTTGGAAGAGTCCCGAACTCGACCCAGGGAGTTGACTTGTGTCTTCTTCCTTCGCCGCGTCTGATTCTCTCGCCTCAGGCCCTGACCTTTGTGTTGGAGCTGGACTCTAACATTAGGCATTTTAAATCCTAACTTCAAGTCTGTGTTTATCATTTATTAAAGCAATTTACAACATTCATTCTAAGCTATGTACTATAATAAATATTACAGAATAACACACAAATTTATTGTAATAAAAACATACATATTCACGCCCTGTTAAAGTTTATCATCAGATGCGAGTTTCAGAGTTATTAGTTACCTTCAGACAATACTGTTTTCACTAGCTAGTGCTTTGGCTTAAATCATTCAGGAAATCATCTCAAATCACTGTCTTAATTTCTCCTTAGATACGGAATCCAAGTCAACAAGTATGAAGTGACCTTCTAAAATCAGAATTTAATAAAGTTTAAATTATTTTAGAATAACTCAGAAAGCATCCATCTTCTCCCTAACTCTTCCTATCCCCAATAAGAAAAGCATCTTAAGTCAGAAATGGATCACCTCATCTAAATTGATACATACAAAAGTAAACTTCTCTGAGTTTTGTGTCCCTTTCTTTCTTCATATTTCATTAGGATGCAACAAAAAATACATTTTCATTTTTCTGGTCATAAAAAAAGGATTGAAATGAAATTTAGCTCATTGGGATTGAGCTCAATATAACAAAGTTGACTTTTTTGTTCATTTTAATATGTTTCTTGGTTTTATTTTTATTTATTTATTTATTGTTTTGAGTTGGAGTCTCACTCTGTCACCCAGACTGGAGTGCAGTGGCCGCTCCGGCCACCGCAGCCTCGACCTGCTGGGCTCCGGCTATCCTTCCACCTCAACCTTCCAAGTAGCTGGAACTACAGGCGCGCGCTACCATGCCTGGCTAATTTTTTGATCTATTATAGAGATGAGGTCTCGCCAAGGAGGGTCTCGAACCCACGGGCTCAGGCAATTCACTCACCTCAGCCTCCCAAAGCAGGGGATTACAGGCTGAGCCACTGAGCCCGGCTTGTTTCTTGGTTTTAAACAGACAAATACAAACTGTATTTTGAGAAACTATCTTAATTATCTCACATAAACACTAAATCTTAAGCAGATAAACTGTAGAAGTGCCATCTTCACAGATGTTTTATCACCTTGATGTTCCCAACATTAAATCTCAATAAACTTCAGTGACAAAATATTAAAATTAGCAGAGAGATATTTATATAAGTTAAGCTTGATGGTGAAGACTCATTCGAGCTTAATTATGTTTTAATTGTAGGGTGGCCCAGGTTGGGAAGACATAATTATAATATATGTATAGCAGATGGGAATTATTGAAAGCTTTCTTTTTCATCTGGATCTCTTCTCAAAGCAGTCCAATATTCAAAATATTTTCATAAAGTATCCACTATAAAGTATATATTTGCATGAGAGACTGTGACAAAAATAAGCAATAAAATAAATTTACATTTTGGTGAAAAACAGCTGAAAAATGAGCAGTTGAATAAGCTTAGATAGTACAAGTTAATTGAGACAATAAATTCACTTAAAAGTTCAAAATATGGAAAGTCACAGAGTTGGAAAAATTTAGATGTAAGATTCACAAATCAAATAAGCCGGTTTGACAAAAGCAGATTTGTGAACACAATAACATAATAAATGGTTAATAACTGGGATCAGACATTAAGACTAGATATCAGGGGACTTGATAAACCACTTCATGGAATTTGGATTGTGAGTTAAAACTATTTTCAAATATGGTGAGAAATTAGAACAGCCCCAGGATGATTCAGTTACATCTTTAGAATGCTAACTAATAGATCTGAGTCCACATACTGCAATGCTCTGGTTTTACTGGCATTTAAAAGATGATGAATTTGAAAAGAAAAATAACTTATTACTAGCTTATAAATGAATATATTCATTAACCATATCTTTTCAACTTCTGCCTTATTCTTTATATTTGCAGTGTAATAGCAACTAAGTCTCAAGGCAATCAACTAATCTATTTAACCAATATTTGAATGCTTACTAAGTGCCAGGTACTTTGCTACATTACTGATAAAACAGTGAGAAAAAGGCTAAACAAAATCAATTAACAGACAACAGCAACAACAGCACAGTGAAACAGAAACTGTTTCTGTCCTCAAAGACATACATCATTGAAGATGATCATTAATGAATAATTTTAAGAATTGAGTAACTAATCATATAAAAACCTAATTGTTATCAATGGAATGAGTAAAAGATAAAAAATATGCAGTTCAGGACATGACCTAATCAAGGAACCTTTCCTGGGAATGAGATGCTTAAGAGGATAAATTAAACATAAGAAACAATAACCCAGGTGTGAGAAGAAGTGAGAAATTTCCACAGAAAGACAGTAACATGATGGACATGTTGTACAGCTTCTGAAAAAAGGGAATCATGGTATCACATCACAAAATTGTATCAATATTTTGATGTGATTGACTAGCATCTGTCCACTTTCTTCAGACTAAATCAGGCCCTTCAACTGTTTATGTAAATAAAGTTTTATTGAAACACAGCCACTGCCTTTCATTTGCATATTTTCTGTGGCTGCTTTACACACTAAAAAGTTGGGTAGTTACACAGAGAGAAACTGTATAAAACACAAAGTCTAAAATATTTAACATCTGGTCTTTTGTCAATCTGTTATAAAACTTAATCAGGTATGCAAAATACTGGTTTTATGAGATTGCCAAATTTTGCAAAACCTTGACCACTTTAGAACAAATTTAATCAAGGAAATTGTGACTGAGTTTAAGACTTCATTCCTGGAGTATTTTTTTTCAGGGTTTGCAAAAGTCTTTTTTTCAAATACCATCATAAGCAAACTCACAAATGTAAATCAGACTGAAATTGTCAGATTTGTGGTTAAGAAAGGGGTTCCAGCCCTCTCTGTCTGAATATTGAATCAGTCCTATTAGAAGAAAACAAATATTTCAGAAAACAGTGCTCTATACTGTAGGGGATTAAGCAAGTATTCTATATTTCCAAAGCATCCAAAGCCGTTTATTTTCCCTAAAACTTTGTAAAACAAAATTTCATATGCAGAAAAATTGAATTAATAAAATAATGACCACTTATGTATTCTACAAATAAATTTAACACTTGACATTTTGCCATATTTTCTTTTTCCAAGTATTGTGACTGTGTGTTTACAAACTTCTATTTTATAAAATTTATTTTATATAAGCTGTTGATATCATGATCCTTTATCCT
>NW_007247476.1:235530-288179 GCF_000164805.1 Carlito syrichta
TTCGTTGCCCAGACTGGAGTGCAGTGGCCGCTCCCGGCCACCGCAGCCTCGACCTGCTGGGTTCCGGTGATCTTTCCGCCTCAGCCTTCCGAGTAGCCGGAATTACAGGCATGTGCTACCACGCCCGGCTGATTTTTTGATTTATTGTAGAGATGAGGTCTCGCTGCCCAGGCGGGTCTTGAACCTGCGGGCTCAGGCAATCCACTCACCTCAGCCTCCCAAAGGCGCGGGATTACAGGCTGAACCACAGAGCCCGGCACAACAATTTTTTAAATAGTTAATATACAATCCACATTAAAATTTAACCCATTTGACTTGGGAAAATCATAAAATTCATTAACTGAATTCATTTATGTCTCTCTGGTCTTTATTATTCTGTGGTTGATCTCCTTTTGTTTTTTCATTATATTGACTTTCTGAACAGACTAAGATAGTTATTTTGCAGAACATCTTACATCTGGAATTGTCTCATTGTGTATGTGTTTTGTATGTTTTCATTCTTTCTTGTATTTCCTAGAAGTTTGATTGTAATACATTGAATAAATAATAGCTCATATGTCTGCATTGGTACTCTTAGAAAAAAAGAAAAGGAGAGAGGGAGAGAGAGAGAAGAAAGCAAAACAAAACAAAAATTTCAGTCTCATTAAAGGCGATTATTACATTAATTTTTTACCTAGAAATATATATATATATTTTTTTTTTCAGTTGGAGTCTCACTCTGTCGCCCAGACTGGAGTGCAGTGGCCACTCCCGGCCACCACAGCCTCAACCTGCTGGGCTCCGCCGATCCTTCCGCCTCAGCCTTCCAAGTAGCCAGAATTACAGGCATGCGCTACCACGCCTGGCTGATTTTTTGATTTATTGTAGAGATGAGGTCTCGCTGCCCCGGCGGGTCTCGAACCCACGGACTCAGGCAATCCACTCACCTCAGCCTCCCAAAGGGGCGGGATTACAGGCTGAGTCCCTGAACCTGGCTCAAGTCATTTTAA
Organism: Carlito syrichta; assembly: GCF_000164805.1. Taxonomy (NCBI): domain Eukaryota; kingdom Metazoa; phylum Chordata; class Mammalia; order Primates; family Tarsiidae; genus Carlito; species Carlito syrichta. The sequence continues at coordinate 236,520 of NW_007247476.1, forward strand.
ACAAACAAGTGACCTTGGCACCACAGTTATTTCTCAGAGCTGGAGTTTATTCATTTGTAAAATAAGTTTGACTAACATTCCTTTCACCTTATACACTAAAGTTTTATGGATGTTTAAGTTGCAGGAAATAGTCTTCTATACACAGCTTAATGTGGCAGGTGAGTAGAGACTCAGGATACAGACTACCTGAATACAAAACTCCAGCTCAACCATAACTTCTCTACACCCCAGTCCATTTATGGAGGTGTTATAATCACTTGCCTGCCTCATAGGGTTGTTGTGAGAATTTATTCGGTTAATCATTCTTGCATTTTACTTGTCCTAATTCTGAAATAAGACCGTGCTAGTGGCCATTACACAGTAGGGTTATAAATATCACTCTTTTTTTGTTACTCTGCTTGATACAACAGGCATCAGACACTTTAGTGAAAACAGTGTGCCAGGTCCCAAGCTAATTTCACACATAAAAGTCATTTTCAATTCTCTTCTTCCCTTTATTTCTCTATCATAGAAGCCAGAAACCTCACCAGTAGCCAGAGGTGTCTAAGTGGCATACTACTTGACGGTGGAAAAAAATTAGTGGAACATCTAGTAAAACTTTCAAGACAGAATTGGCTGGTGTCACTGCTTTCATCCTTTGTTTTGCTAATTTTTTGTGCGTGGACACAGACACAATGCTAGAAAGTATGGCAGTCATCTTTTGAATGTGAAACTGAAATCCAAGAGGAGATAGACAGGAGAGCTGGGTTCCTGATAGCATCACTAAACACCTACAGTAGTCAGCCTGACTGGTATCTTATTATATTAAAAAAAACAAAAACAAAAAACAAGTCCTTATGTGTTTAAATTCACAATTAATCTGGCTTTCTATTGTTTCTATTGTTATAAGTATATCTACTGATATATACTTACTCTATCCATTTAAGTCATAAAAACACAAAGAGGGAGATAAGATTATTATCTCTGTTTGACACTTATAGTAAATATATTCTTTGAAAACCTTGTTTTGAAAGGAGCTATAAAGTTTGAGACTATCTACATGATCCATTAAGATTTAAAACTATGTTTTGCTGAATAATTTAGGAGATAATTATTTTGCATTCCAAATTCTATACAATTCAAGAGAAGCTGCAACAGTAGCAAACTGAGGTGAGTTAATACAAATGACTTATCTTCAAGACTGATACAACCACCAGTGTCTTCTTGGATGTCCAAAAGACTATCACAAATGTCTGTTGAATTAATGAGAGAATTCACAGTATAATAAATAAGAATTTATTATGGATTTTAAACTATGAAGACTTTAAAAACTGTCTAGAAGATTCATCCCATCATAATAAAAGTAATCCATAATTGTTCAGGCAATTTAATAAACCAAAGAAAATTCTGACAGCCTGACAGATACTAAAACATATTTTTCATTCAGTCCTAGAAAGTGGAGTCCACTCTTTGGTATGTTTTGAATGGTTGGTCTATCTTTTCTTGCTTAATAAATATGTTAGCATTGTTCATATTTTTGTGTTGCTAAATAAATATAATAGAAAAGGCCGCTGAAAGTCAGTTTTGAATGAAATTTAGAGTTACTCACACTTCAGAAGATGCCAAAAAAAAAAAAAAAATGCTAAAGCAATTTCTACAGCTGAAGCCTTTTTGTTGGGAACTTGCTGAGTTTCAAAGATATAGCTTACAGTTTTTTCTTCACTCGCATAACCTATAAATTTTCCTCCACTTCTTTCCCTTAAAGTTTTCTTTCTTAATATCCTATTCCAAACCACACAGACTTAAATATAGTCACAGAAATTTTTCCTTTGGTCAACTCACTTCAAGAACTATAAATAATAGAATCAACATCTAAAACACATTTGCAAAGTTCTTTTGATATTAAAATTTCAGCAGTGTCCTGAGTCTGTATACTATAAGGTTTAGAAAGAATTATTTTCATTCTAAAGCATCCCAGAAGTCCCAGAAAGCCAATAAGTGATGTGTTTTCTTAAACACAAGAGTCTCAATTTTGATAGGTTTTTTCATAAAGTGTCCTATCCACAAGCAACCAAAGTAAAATTTTTATATTCAGTCATACATTTTTAAGTTGTATGGTATTCAGAACACACTAAAGGGTGAGAGGTAAATGTTCCAAGTTTAAAAGCAAATGAGTTTATTGACTAATTTAACCTGCAGGTTTTTCAAGTATCAATAATACACAATTTTTAAAATGTGTTTTTACCCATGAAAGTATACAAAACACATCTCTTTATAACATTAGCACAGCAAGGTGAATTCAAAGAGGTACAAGTGTTCATACTGTGTGTTCTTTTTCCACCATCTTTCCTTCACTACAACCTAGTGACATTGGATACATTTGGGACAACAAAATAGGCTGCCTATCTCGATTATCTACCCCCTTGATCCTGAGTAATATGCTCATATTGGAAACTTGACACCACATCTGTGCTTTCCTAAGAACTGCTTCACATGCACACACATATATACTTGCAAACCTGAGTCCTGAACTAACAGGAATCCATGATAAGTAAGGAACAGCACAGGCTCTGAGTCCAGCAAATCCACCATCTCTTCTTTATCAGGTGGTTGCCTAGAACAAAGATATATAAAGTACCTGCCCTCTTGAAGTTTGCATTTTAGTGGAGATAAACTTATGAAGCAAGTAAACAATTACATGAATTGATTTTAAATAGCTCTAACTCACATACAAATTAAGAATACCTACAAGGATGGAATACTATATTAAAAAGTAAAGTTATTGAAGTCAGTTTTCAAAAATGAACTGTCTCAAGACAGTCACAACTGAACATGGATCTAAATCTTGCATGTTGGGGAGGTAGGATATTCCAGCACATGTCATGGCTAGTTCAGAAGACACAAGGTGAGGCTGAAGTGAATGGGATGTTAGAAACAGAAACAAGGCCATTGTAGCTGAGAAAAAAAAGACCTAGGTAGTGGTAAAAGAGAAACAAGGACTTGCTTTCACCAGGTCTTGTAGTCCATAAAGAGATGGGAGACTACTAGAGGTCTCACACGGGGAAGAAATGAGATATTTTTTATATTAAAAAGGTTTCTCCTTGCTGCACAAGGAAGCTATTATGGGACTAACTTACAGGACTACACTAAAGAACTTATATATGTAAAGGATTAGACCCAATGTTTGATGTATAATAGGAACTCAATAAATATTAACTTATTATTATTTCTTCCTGCTATGATGATGCAAGGTCATAATACACCCCAAATCTTTACAGAGGAGAGTGACGAAATTTTTATAGTCTATTTAACTTTTAATTGCCTTTTCTTATCATAAAAGTGAGGCACACTCATTTTTAGAGCACATAAAGCATAAAGAACTATCATGAAGGAAAAGAAAATCCCTCCAACTATCATTTCTTCTCTCAGGGACAACTGCTAATAAGAGTTTTTTTCTGATTTTTTTCTATGCAATTATATCTATATAACTGAGCTATTGCTGTGTACACACTATGGTATGCTGTTATTTTTTTGCATTAATTAAAGCAGGTAAAGCTTTAAGAGTTTCTAATTGCTCACTTAATCTTGTTCCAGACGCAAGGTACTACACAAAATCAATAGCATCACTTTTGTACATTTGTCTAACTGTCCCACATGTCACACATAGAGTACACATGTGTTCTCAGGGAAGTCTCAACTTAACTCTCTGATGTGTGTAGGGCAAACCAGAATTTGTACGGAAATTTAACAGTTGAATAAAAAGACTTCAGGTGTCAATTGAAGAAGTCATAGTTCAAATAATGAGTGCAAAAGTTGTATTTTAACTCCAGCCTTTTTCTTCTAGCCCAATAACTTTCTTGCTTACCCTCCCAGTTTTTCCTTCTTCAGCTCATCCTCACATCCTTTGTGCTCAATGCACTGTGGATAAGCAGTGTTGGCATCATCTTGCAGCTTGTCTGAAATATAGACTTTCAGGTCCCACACCAGATCTAATAATGCAGAACGTGCCTTTTAACAAGATCCCTAGATGATTCCTGTCTACATTAAAGTTTGAGAAGCATGAAAAACACACTTCTGATAATTAATGGGATGACCACGTTCAGCCTCATCTGCAAGCTGAACACAAGGACTTATTAGTTTCATACATGAAAAATAGTAATTTTGAGCTATAAAAGTCTTGCTGGGTATACACATATACATATATATATAGTCTGTTAAAGTGCAGCTTAAAGCACAATACACATATTCACTTAGCTGAAAATCATCAACCAGCTAAAGGGGTCATCGGAACTTGCATTTTAAAAATCAGTGTCACCTATACATAGATTAGTCCGTGTGCAAAAGTGATATGTGTGAATCCATATTTACCTCATCATTGATTATTTTAGCAAAAAGCTGAAAAAACTTTAAACGTGGTCACATAAATCATGAAATATCTGTACAATGACAAACTATGAAGTCATTTAAAAGAGTGTAATATTATGGAACACTCTCCTAGGTGTAGTTAAGTGAAAAACAAACAAGATGCTTCGTGTGTGTGTTTATGTGTGTGTGTAAAAATATATTTAAAGACATAAATATAACCATAAAAATATGAATTATTTCTGGAGTCATATACAAGATAGTAGCAATTTATTTTTGCAGAAGGGGGGATAGTGTAATTTGCATACAGGAGAAGAAGGAGACTTACATTTCACTGTATGTGTTTTTACATATTTTTAAAAATGTACAATGTGCATTTATTGTCTATTCTATAATGTTAAATAAACACTTTTAGAAATCATGTTTTTAAAATTGTTATTTATTTGTTTATTTTGGGGAAAGGAGACTAGTTTCCGCTATGTTGCCCAGGATTGAGTGCAGTGGCTATTCACAGGCACGATCGTGGTACACTATAGCCCCTAACTCCTAAGCTCAGGTAATCCTCTTGTCTTACTATCCTGAGTAGCTGGGACTATAGGCACAGACCATTGCACCTGACTTTGAAATCATTTTTATTCAAGAAATGGACAGTGGGGGAAACAGTAATAATCATGGATATATTGACAAATATTAATCTTTGTAGGATATCAAGGCAGACAATAGTAGAAATGCAACTAGATTTGCAATTTAAAAACTTACCTACACTGTTAACTAGTTGCACAACTTTACCTCCATCCTTTTTATTTTCAAAAGTCTCAGTAATAATTGCATTTTATTTTTTAAATATTTATTTTTCTTTATTTTAAAGATGTGGGGTACAATTCAGGGTTAGCTATACAAATATTCATTATGCAAAGTACCCTTGTTAATGAGGTGTGCCCCCCCAGCCTGGCAGTTTCCCACTATTGCCAATCCCACCCCCACCTCCTGGCAGTTTTCCACTACTGCCAATTCCATATGTTTGTCCTTCTTTATGACTGCATACTATTCCATTGTGTATATGTATCACATTTTAAAAAAATCCTGTCCAGCTTCGATGGGCAGTGTGGTTGGTTCCATGATTTGATATTGTGAATAGAGCTGCAACAAACATGTGTGTGTAAGTATCTTTTTGGTAGAATGACTTGAGTTCCTCTGGGTATGTTTCTGGAGTGGGGGGGCGTGTGGGTCATATGGAAGGCCAATTTCTAGTTCTTTCAGAATTTACCACACTGTCTTCAAAAGAGGTTGCACTAGTTTGCATTCCCACCAGCAGTGTAGAAGCATTCCTTTTACTCTGCATCCTCACTAGCAACTGTTGTTGTTTGTTTTATTAATGGTGACCATTCTTCCTGGGGTTAGGTGGTATATGAATGTGGTTTTGATTTGCATTTCTCTGATGATTAGTGAGGCTGAGCATGTTTTCATGTGTCTGTTGGCTGCCCATATATCTTCTTTTGAGAAGTGTCTATTCATATCTTTCGCTCACTTTTTAATGGGGCTGTTTGTTTCTTTTCCTTTTGGAGCATTTGAGTTTATTGTAAATCCTAGATGTTAGAACTTTGTCAGGCATATAGTTGGCAAATATTTTTTTCCCATTCTGTGGGCTGTCTCCCCACTTTCTTTATGGTTCTGGCTAGAGCAATTAGACAAGAGAAGAAAATCAGGGCTATCCAAATAGGAAAAGATGAAGTCAAGTTATCCCTCGAAAATCTCTATACCTCGAAAATCCAAGAGAATCCATCAAAAACCTACTTGCATTGATAAAATACTTTGACAAAGTCAAGGGGTACACAATAAATGTGCAAAAGATAGTTGAATTCTTGTACACCAGCAACAAGTAGGCAGAGAACCCAAATAAAAAGCACAATCCCATTCACAATAGCCACACAAAAAATGAAATACCTCAGCAACTTCCTAACCAGAGAAGTGAAAGACCTTTACAATGAGAACTACAAAACACTGCTCAAACAAATCCATGAAGACACAAACAAATGGAAAAATATTCCATGCTCATGAATAGGAAGAATCAACATTGTTAAGATGTCCATCCTACCGAAGGCAATCTACAGATTCAATGCAAAACTCATTAAATTACCAAAATCATTCTCCTCAGACAATAAAGAAATTCATAGGGAAACATAAATGACCATGAGTAGCCAAAACAATCGTTAGCAAAAGAAACAAAGCAGGAGGTATCACACTTCCAGACTTCATCCTTTACCATAAGGCTACAATAATCAAAACAGCCTGGAACTGGAACAAGAACAGGCATACACACTAATGGAACTGGATAGAGATTCCAGAAGCAAAACCTCAATTTCTCAACCAACTCATCTTTGACAAAGCCTCCAACAACAACCACTGAGGAAAGAATATATTCAGTAAATAGTGCTGGGAAAACAGGTCACATGCAGAAGATTAAAACAGGACCTCTACATATCACCATACACAAAAATTAACTCCAAATGGTTCAAACTATAAGAATCTTAGAAAATGCAGGAGACACCCTTATGGAAATTGGAACTGGCAACCAGTTCCTGATCAAAACCCCAAGTGCCCATACCATAAGAAATAAGATAGACAAGTGGGACCTCATCAAACTGACAAGCTTCTGCAAAGTAATACTTTCATTTTATAAGAGAGCAAACTATCTCTTCTATCACCTTATAATATTGTAAGGATGAACTAAGAAAACAGATGGGAACATTTATTACAAGCTGTGATGTGCTATACAAATTAAATCTGTATTATCGAGCTTGGATGTTTAATATTTTGTTATTCTCTAAATGGAGTCACATCAAATATTTACCACTTCCTTTATTATTCCACTTAAATGTAACCTACATTTTGAAAATAAACAAGTCTTTCTGAATCACAAAACTTAATATGAGTCTCCTCCCAAAATATTCCAGGGACATGTCAGATTTATTTGGCATCCTAACTCAACATTGCTCTCTCTCAAAAAGAAAAATTTGAGCTTTTTTTTAACATTTCGATTTTTAAAAAAACACTCTGTATGTTTCAATTCAACTGGCTTGTTTTCTTTTTCCCTGAATAGTATCCTCAGCTTTCTGACATCAAGTTGTTAGAAATTGGTGTGTGGCAAGAATAGAAAAAAATCTGTTCATTCTTATATGCCAAATCCAATGTGCACAGACTTTGCGGGTGAGAATGAGGAGGTGATTGTGGTGATAATGTTGTGATACTATGATTTATTCTCTTACACATACTAGGGCAAGTGGCAAGTAAAGTTGACCTAAAATACCTTGAAATGCCTCCATTTTTTCCTTACTTTAGTGACATCTGGGAGGCTATAGCAATGAAAAGAGGGCACACTTTTTGTATTTTCTATATAGATTGTCTGTTTCCCTTTCTTTGATAGTAAGAAAGCTATTCACCCTCTCAGGACCATTCCCAGTACAACTTCTTTCAAGAAGTCATTTCTAATTACCTCAATCCCATGTGATTTAAACTGTCTCTCAATCACGCCTGCATATTCTACCGATTTTAGGGGATGACATTTTATTTTATAATGAATTGACTTATATTTTCTCCCCTAGAGTGTACAGTCTTTGAGGATAAGATTTTCTTATTAATCTTTACAGCTGCAAAAACTTTTTATACTAAGTAGACATTTAACTCATCACATCACACAATAAATACAAAGCCCCCTTCAAACCTACTTCTAACTATGTGACAAATTAAATCTCTGAGGGATAAACAACTGACTATAGAAGGAGCAACGTTGGATCAAGAAAGGTCAAAGGCATTGACTTTATAAAGACCACCTATGCACTAAAAATTTATTTTCTGGAGCTACTCTTTTAGTGAATTTTGGTCAAAAAAGTAACAACAACAATGCTTTATATAAACTAAGGTAAATTATTTTCAAAAACTTGTAATACATACAAATTAGCAAGTTATTTTCAAATAGTTAGCCTGCTTCAGTTTTTATTTGCATATGTTGAAAAGTTTATCCTCCTTATATACAGGCATTTATTATTTTTTTAAATGCTCAAAAAACTTAAGGCAAACATAGAATAGAGATTTTTGTTCCAAATTGGAATCTCATCAGAAGGGGAAAATGCAGTAACATTAATAACTAATGACTCAATCAAAAATTGATTTAAGACAAATTAACAATATGAAAGTCAAATTTAGATTCATTCGGTCTAGAAAAGTCAAAGGAAAATAAAAGCAAGTAAGTACTGAAATTTTGAAAGACATACATTTAATCTCATAATCTCTAGCTTTATTTTGAACTCATATTAATGAGTTATTTTAAAATGCATCAAAACTTATAGACAAGTTTTATAATATAAAGACTAAGTTAACAGTCACCAAGTCTCCATATTGAGAAGCTTTATAGAAGTATTTGATGTCTACCTGACCCTCAGGTATAGTTTTATAGCTCTAATCATGAGTCACTAAACAGAATTTATAGCCGACAAATGGTGAATTGAAAAGATGAAACTCCAGCAAGCAGCTCTGACCACCTTAGTTGGTTATGATTTCGCTTCAAGCCTTAACCTTAACCTTTATTTAGCCATAACCTCATTCTTCCTATGCTTATTATCTTCACTTTTCTTTTCACTGGCCTAAGGGAATTATCTCCTTCCTTACTATATCGAAATTGTAAAAAATAAAAAGCAACCTTCAGCAAACAAAGCAATTTACTGTTAGAAAAAGCAGAACTAGTTTCTGAGTGCTCTGGCTTTCTAGGAAGCTGAAACAGACGATTTTTAAGGATGTGTCTGAATTGATGAATAACTCCATCTTTTTTCATCCTTATGTTACTGATGCTCAACAGTTGAATTTCTAAGAGAGAGTCCTTGGTTGCCCTAGCTTATTGTCACATGCTCTATCCCTCTCAGAAAGGTGAAAGCAGCTTGACCAACAGTTAGTAAACCTTTATCCCACCAGTAATAGGAGGATAGGCGATTCCCAGCTAAAGGTGGAGGGGAAGGAGAAAACAATCATTTTTTTTTCTCTCTGAACCAAGCCCTGAACATTTATTTAACACTGTTTTTCATAGGCATAAAAAGTTCAGATTATCAATTAAAAAATATATTTTTAGACAAAGAAAAACATCATGTAGTTTCAAGTCTCCCTGCCTTTGCTCTGGTCATTCACTCTTACTAGAATGCCATTAATCTTTGCTAGATGAAATTCCACTCTTTTTCCCAAATCCATTTCAAATATTACCTTTTTTATAATGATTTTCCTGACCTCTCCATAAAGAATTAATCAGCCCTGGTCCTCTAGTTCCAAAGGGCATTCTTTATAACACTATGGACCTGCCCCAGTATTACAATTAACTGCTTAACTGGCAGTCTCTGTAACGGGATTTTGAGGGCAATGTACAGACCCAGCTTCACAAAAAGCTCCAATCATCTACTCCAACATGGCCAGGAAGTCTTTCACAATTTCCTTTGAAAGTGTTAATACAAATTTTAGAGCAGTAAATGAAAGAGTTTTTTTTTTTAACAGATATTATTCAATTCTATTCTGTATATATGCTGAATATAATTACAAAATGAGTATGATTTTAAAAGTCTAGTTATGAAATATAGGCTATTTTGAGAGTTAGGTTGGAATACTTAAAAAATTTCACATGATGACTAACATGGTAATTATGTTTAAAAGAAACAAAAAGCATGTATCAGGAACTACAAAGTCTCTAGGCTAGACTTTACAAAGAAAAAAATTCAACAAGTACTGTTCTTACCTCTGACAAACCTAATATATGAAAATAAATAATGATGACAAAGAAAGACAGCATGCAAAAGAAAGCTATACTAATGTACACAGAATAATAAAGAAAATGAAAAAGACAAAGAAAAGTACCCTATGTCTAGGAAGTACTGATGAACATCGAAATATGCAGTATAAAAATATCTTTGTTAAAAATAGATAATTTGTATCTAAAAAGGAACAAAAATAACCACTTTCTTACCTGTTTAAGGTATATTAAACAGTGTCTACTTCTTCAGAATTCTCACAGTGTTCCACATGTTTAGCACTTAAATTTCTCCATACTTTAAAAATTCTATTTAGCTTTTATTCATCCTGATTTGTCTCCCTAGTGAAATTTTAAACTCTGTGAAAACAAGTGCCATCTCTTTTGCTTCCTTGATAAACTGGAAATGTACCCTACAGTTCCATAAGCTTAAAATGCTCAATAAATGTGTTGGAAGGAAAACATTTTCACTCTCTTTATATTCCTTGAGTTCTAGGGAATAAACAAATAACAGTTTTCAGTTGAAGTCTTCAGGCTTTTGTATTTATTCTTGACTCTGTGTTAAAAGAGAATGTTCATGCCGGGCTCGGTGGCTCAGCCTGTAATCCAGCGCCTTTGGGAGGCTGAAGTGAGTGGATTGCCTGAGCCCGTGGGTTCGAGACCCGCCTGGGCAGGTGAGACCTCATCGCTACAATAAATCAAAAAAAAATCAGCCGGGCATGGTAGCACGCGCCTGTAGTTCCAGCTACATGGAAGGCTGAGGTGGAAGGATTGCCGGAGCCCAGCAGGTCGAGGCTGCGGTGGCCGGGAGCGGCCACTGCACTCCAGTCTGGGCGACAGAGTGAGACTACAACTCAAAAAAAAAAAGAGAATGTTCATACACTCCAAGGAAGACATATAGATATTAATATTAATCTTTAGATGTAGAAAGCATACTTGCAATTGTGTAAAAAAATCAATCTCATAAAGAAGTTTTATTAATTTAACAATCTGAATGTACTAAGTGGATATAAATCAGAGATTCTCTGGAACAGGCAGGGCTACTGCTGCCTTATTTCCTCAGAGCATTAACATTATGAATATTATTATCAATTCTTGCTTTTTATTACAACCAAATGTTCTGTACTGCACTAAAACTCTTGTATGGAGGACAGTTGTTTGAAATTATCCCCAAGGCATGTACCAAAGGTAAAAAAGTAATAATGAAATACAATTTAAGAAGTAGTAACAGAATAGGCAAGGCCAATAGGATTACCGAAAAGGAATTCTGAGTCCACATTACTAGCTCATTTCAATTTAATGGCAGATTAGACTTTGAGTGGTTATGTGTGCTTTAGCAATTCTGCTAATAAACATTAGAGGGGAAAAAACTTTTATTCTTATAAACACAGACCTTTGACATTAACTACAATCTTATTTGTACATACATGGTTTACATTAACTGAAGTTACTCATAATCTATTTAGTCTCTTAACCTCTCAAATGGACCTGTGGTGTTTGAGTGTGAATCATTTTCAACTCTGCTTTGAAGTGGTCAGTAATTCAATTAGTCCCTGGGTTTTATTCATTTCAGTAACATAATACTGTACTTGAACTACAATAATTCCCTCCTCCGAGTGCTGAGAAGAACTTTGTTTAGTATTAGCACAAACTATAAAAAATTAAATATATCCAATATAAATTAACAGAGATGTGTGTATTAATTTAATTCTAGAGAAGGTAATACAAGTTTTACGGATGAAGCAAACACCAAAATTTGAGCACATTTCTTTGTTGCATGAGTCTAAAGACATGATAAGCAGATACGTTTTTTCTCTGACCATTTAGATCCTAATTAATCTCTCTACTGAGAACTTGTTAGGTGACAAACAACATATTAGTCATGAGCTCAGGGCAAGAAGAAGATGTGAAATGTGAGTTTTCTGATTTTTAGTTTATCCCGAAACCGGGGGCTGAAATGTTTAAAAGAAAAAATCTATGAAAACATTTACAAAGCTTGTAACAATGAACATTTATAAAATGATTTAACAAAGCCCGGGGAATTATTTTTTCACATCATGTTTTATTTAGTATCACATAAATACTCTCATTTGAATCTTATGAGAGCATGTGTGTATCATTACATCCATTCTGGCCCAACTTCTTAGGCAAGCTACCAGTGCAGGGGCTCAGAGTCCAGGCTCAGAAGCTTCCTAGGCTTGAATTAATGCTCTGATGTAGCTGTTGTTAATACTATTTGAACAAAGAGCCCCATAGTTTCATCTTACAATGATCCTGCAAATTAGGTAGCTGGTCTTGCCTGAATCTGACAGTCAAAAAGAAACCAGGAGGGAAGGAGTAATCTTCAAACTCATGAAAACAATGGATTGAATTCCCTGGGGTGGGGGGAAGATGATTATTTCATGGGGTCCTGAACAGTACAGTGGAAACAGATGTAATTTGTAGGACAAAGGGCAGAGAAAAAGACTAACTCCAGATAGACAAATCCATGCTTTGTCTCTGATAGGATACAGATTTTGTAGTAGGAAACTAGGATCTACCCAGAAGCAAGTATATCTATGCCTGATAAAATGCTGACAAAAAGTATGTAGTGGAAATATTGAAAGAAAAAGCATAAATTGGAAGTAACTCAGTCACACTGAGTTATGATAAGAGACTGGCCAACCTGATGCCACATATCCATTGTAACAGCCAATCCTCCTTTGAGTCACAGATTCAGAGCTGTGTCCTCAGTTAGGGGCATTTGTTTTGTCATGTTTCTGACACTGTGAAAACCAAGATGCTCTGTGCATTTGCAAGGACTTTACCCAACTCCCATTTTCCCCCACATGCCCCTGGAATGTGGCTTTCCACAGTATGCCATGTTCTCACCCATTGTCCTTCCTCATTGAGAATCCCTAACCTTATTTGTTTGTTTGTTTGTTTAAGGCTATGTACAGTTTGAAATAAAAGGCTCTAGATCAGGGGCTAGCAAATTGTGGCCCAAGGGTGAGATCTAGTCCAGGTCCTGTTTTTGTACAGTTCTCAAGGTAAGAATAGTTTTTACATCTTTAACGTGTTGTAAACTAAACAACATACAACATAAACAGTAAACAAGAATGTGCAACAGACAGAATGCTGCTAATATATGTGGCCTGCAAATCCTAAAATCCAAAGTCTGTCTAGGTTTTTATAAAAAATATTTGACTATTTGTGGTCTAGATACACTAAACCACTTGCAAACATGTTACATTCATTAGAAACTTTTCCTGACCAAGAACAATTATTAGGAGGACCCTAAAGCAAGTATCCTCAGCAATTTAATAGCTAGACTCACTATTCAGAAGTCATGATAAGGCCTTAAGAACTCTGATAGGTTGATTGTTTTGGGGTTAAAGAGTGTGAGCTATGTTAACCTCACTTTAGACTTGCATTCCTATTAGCCTTGATACAATGTTGCCTCTCTCTGCTTGAGTCTCTCTAAGTCAGAGTCAACCATAAGCATCAGGCTGCCTGGAATCTCTTACTTTACCCTATCCTCTCTTCTTCTTCCTCATCCTCTCCAAAATAAGTTTATTTATAGTGATTAAAAATAAGCATATTTTCTTATCACTCACCTCTTCTGTAGAACTCTTCCTATAGGCTGGGGGTCTTCATTATATTGACAGCTTTTGATAAATGCAATCAGTGTGATTCTGTTACCCATACCCTAGAATCTTTTATTATTATTAATTATCATTATTATTACGATTATTTTAATTTCAATACCTTTTGAGGATACAAATAGTTTTTGGTCTGGGCTTTAAGAGTACCCACCAACACCACCAGTTCACATTGTACCCAATACGTGATTTTTTAGTGCCTAGGTCCCTTTTGCACCCTCTTCCTGAGTCTCCAGTGTCCATTATACCAGTCTCCACTTCCTTGCATATCCTTAATTTAGCTCCCATTTATAAATGAGAACAAGCGGTGTTTGTTTTTCTTTTCCTGAGTTAATTTGCTTAGGGTGATGTTCTCCAATTCCAGCCAAGTTGCTGCCAAAGACATTATTTCATTCTTTTTGATAACCAAATAGTATTCCATATTATATGTGTGCCACATTTTCATTATCCACTGATTGGTTGATGGGAATTTAGGTTGATTCCATGTCTTTGTAATTGCCTTCACCCTAGATTCTGAGCCAGTCTAGATTAGAGTACATAGTTCTATGCTGGCAGCTGAGTTTTTATTTTTTTAATTTACTTGCTTAGTGGAAAGTTTTCCCCCAAGTACAGAAGGAGTTCATCAAGCTCAGAATCCTGACTACCACCAAACCTTTCTTGACTGCTTTTATCACTAGCAGATGGGCAATCAGCCATGAATTGTTCCGTCTCAGCAGCCAAACCATCTTGGCCTGCCCCAACATTTTATTGCAGAATACTGGAGAATTGGCCCACAGTTATGCAACTGAAGAAGGCTAACTGAAGACTTGCCTATTTTCCCACAAAGAATTTTCACTTCACCTGAAATAAAGTTTTTTGGATGATTTACGTCAATAAATACTTGCATTGGTTTTTTTCTATTCTAATATTTTTTTAAAGTAACGAAAAGGGTAGATTTGCACAATTCAGATGTGGGTAGATAATATCACTAAAAATAGTCAAGAAGGGAAATATGAACTGTTGAGTAAGGTACTCTTCATATATTTTTCTAGTCTTTTTAAACTTGACTGAACCAAATTTTCTTTCTCTTCCTTCTCCATTCCCGACACTTAGAACATTTTTGTGCAAGAATAATTTATGGAGAGATAAACTTGTGTTAGTTTTTTCTCTCTTTTTCCATCCCCTCACTGTAAGCTACAAGACAGTCCCTTCATCACAGATGTTTATGGAGTGAGTGGAAAATAGAAACCACTTAAAGTTAAAATCTTTGTCCAGTCTTTTATAAAAACTTTAAAACAATTATGCTAGTGAGTGCCTTCAAGGCCAGGAAGATGAAAGGAATTTTTTTAAGGCTAAAAAGACATTCGAGGTTAGGGAATTAAGCAAATAAGCCAGAGAGAATAGGAGGCTCTAGACATTGCTATCAATATCTCAGGAATTGGCAGGAAGTGACTGAAAGTGACTCTCCAGTGAAGTGGAAGCCTAGGAATTTAATTTTCTTGATAATTGCCTTTCCTTTAACAGAGCACCAAAGCAGCAAAGTTATGTCCAAATGTTTCACGGAAACTGGTACAAGGATCATCTCATCAGCACTGTGAATAAATTATCAATGACCAATTGTCTTACGAATATGCTTGATTCCACAACCTAAAGACTCTAGGAATGTTGCACAACTTTAGATAAAGCAACTCCAGTATGCTTAATATTACTTTATCCACCAGATGATAGTATGGAAACTTGGAGTCAGAATGATTTTTATTTTACAAGAATGAACAAATGGACTCCCTTAAAAATCTGATTGTGTAGACTATGGTCAGAGTTGTATCAGGATCAGGATGAATAATTAAAGCTTGTGGAAAGATGTGAAACCCTATGATCTTTGTCACAAAGTTCATAACTCTTGTACATAGATAACTCCTTCGTGTTTCCATTGACTTTGAACTTTATTGTCAGTGATGGTTCATTCAACAAAACTGCAGTTTACAGCCTGACTCTTTGATAACATTTTCCAACCAGCATCTTAGCATGAATGCTGCAGGCTGCAAAGTCTCCCTAATGAAACATGTATTGGAGGGAAGAGGAAAATAGTCTCCATCTAAATTGATGTTGTAGGATGCATAATTGGAATGGGGTATCCCTTTGCCTTTGCCCCATTGGCTAATTGATGCTTACAGCTCATCTAAGTTTGCAGTTGGTCTAGAAGTTGAATACAGACACAAGCCTTGATTGGATGAGTTCTTCTGAGGTCACCCTGCCTGTCTCCATGCCTCCAGGCACGCTAATACCTAGACCTTGCAACTCACAAAAGTACTGTCTCTTTTTAAACAGCTCCAAGAAGCTGCACAATGTTCATTTTGCTAACCAAGTTTGGTGTTTATCAAGCTGTCCTTATATCTAGCCTTAAGGACACTTAAATAATAATAATAAGAATTTGAATAATCAAAGTTAATGAACAAACAAAAAACTTGCTTAATATAAGCTCAGTTTTTTTGTTTACTGTTTTGATTTTTATCTCACTCAAGGAAACAGTGTATATTAAAAGTGTCCATTACTTTTATACAATTTAAGCCAATTTGAGGCCACTCATTTAGTGAATATACATATTCACTAATTTATTCACATTAACTCTAAATTTTCTAACACAACTTTGCAAAATTGTCTTCCTTATTTATTTTGCTTATTTGTCACTCTGTTCTTCTATTCCCATCCCTACCTTTATTGAATGGAAGGTCCCAGAAGATAGGGACATTATCAAGTTAGTCCATGGCTATATCATATTGCTAGATTATCAATAGGAATATAGCAAGTGGGTACCAAATATTTTTTAATAAGAAAATAAATTGAATAGCAAATTGGTCAATTAAGCAAGCATTACTAAGCATCTTCTTTATACAAAGCATTTTTGCTTTACAAAGATGGGCTTATTGAGGTACCCCTAGACAGAGGACACATGCATGATTTCCTCTAATGATATATAAAGAGTTCACAGAAGACATAATTCTAATCAACCTACCTTGTTTAACTCATACTACTTTCTTCATAGACACTTCTTTAAAACTCAGTGCCAACTTTTGCCATGAAACTCAGTCCCAGTTTTTGTCAGCATAACAGCATAAGCCCTCAATCTCGTAAGGAGCAACATGTTTCAACATTGATTTCATGGTTTCTAGCAAGATTTCTGTGAGGGTTGCTCAGAAAAAAAAGAAATTTCTTCTGGGGCAGACTACACTAAGTCATCCTCCCCTGGAAGAGAAAGAAAAGTATAGCTAGTCGTCCAAACCACCAGGAAACCCACAGATCAAGAATGTCCCATGGAGGTACTTCAAAATGACACCTGAAGCATATTTCATAAATTAGCTAATCTACAACTTAATCAATCAAATGATGGTTATGAGTTCTACCAAATCCTATTTAGCTCTAAAAGTCTATACTCCAAAGATAATTCAGAATTCAAATTCCAGAGAGCATGACTAATGTTTTCGAGAATTGATAATGTATTATTTTATAGCAACCTCTATACTGAACAAATATATCACAACACTGATGGGTTAAAAGGGGATAACATTTTATGCAAGGTGGAGCTATCTGATATTTGTTTCTTTGTTGGTATGACAGTAACCCTAGTGAAAACTCACACCAATTTTAAGGAAATGTTAAACATTCTCCCCTGGGGTGTATGAGTGATACATCCCGAAACATGGAAACTGCCAAGTTGCTCGTTGAGTATTCCAGTCACAGAGAGACCTGTGCTATAGTCAGCACCATGTTTCTACCAGAAGGATAAATCAATGACAGAATGTGAGTATATATGCATCCCCTAAAAAATCAGAGTAACAGTGAAGGAAGCTAATAGTTTTTAATCTCCCTCTTATAGGAGCCTTTACATTTAAAGTCTCATCCCTTTAAATTATTTTCCTCAAGTAAAACCTTAGAGTAGACTTTTAATTCTTACATTTTGAGTAGGCCATTTCACTCATACTTTTTTGAACATATGCAAATAACAAAATAAGAAGTTATTGATATTCTGACCCTGTATGCTTTCAAGTGGCCAGAAAAATAAATACCTTGCATGGCACTATAAGGAGTACAAAAAATATACTTCTATTTCTTTCATACTTTATCAACAACTACTATAGCAGTTATGTGATGCAGTTATATGGACTTTCTGATAGTTTCTCTTTTTTGATATATGAATTCATGATTCAGATGCATCTAAGGGTCACTGCATCTCATTTCCTTTATCAAATGGTTTTCATGACCCAAAACTAAAAAAGCATTCTTTTGTCAAAAACATTTCTTTCTATTGATTTTTTTTCTTGTATTGGCAAAGGAAATTCATTCGCATATTCTATTTACTTACATTAAACTCATTAACATGGTGTGATATGTAAAATCTATTTAAAGTTTCTGTTTCATCTTATTCATTTTGTTAACCCTTTTTCTAAAATGTGTTCATCTGCTGTCCATTTCTTTATTCACAGTTTTTTCCCTGGTGGCCCTACCACAAAAACATCTGTGCTTTTCAGGCCTCTTGGGAATTTCTCATAGAAATCCTTCTGGCCTCTAAATTGGAAAATCCTCTACATTCTTCCCCCCACCCAATGCCCAAATGCAAAGCTTATTTCATAGGGATCATCTGTGACCTTCACCTGGAAATTGTAAATTAGTAGGTTTGAGTAAGAATCTAAGAATCTTAATTTATGTAGGTTCTACATGAAATAGAGATACACAGTCAAGATTGGAAACCACTGCTTTTTTTCTTGCATCTTGCGTGTCATCAGTTTTCTTACTAGTAACTTCCTTATTATAGATTTCCAAATGCATGTCTTCAAGCCTTGTTACTCATCTGAATTCCAAACTTCATTTTCAAGAGTGTGCTGGATCCATTCCTTCTACTATGCTGCGACCCTTTGAAGGGGATAGTCCAAGAAAACAAGGATTTATTGATAAAAAATGTATATTTACTCTTACATGTTTAAACTACAGTCACCTTCAAATTACTCTTCATTCAATGCAGTACATCTATTGAGATGCTTTTTCCACTGCTCAAAATAGTTTTTGAACTCGTCGATTTCAATTTCGATGCCTTTCAGTGCTTCTGCCATTTTTTGTTTCACCTCTTCCACATCAGCAAAGTGTTTCCCTTTGAGGACTTTTTTCATTCAGGGAAACAAAAAAAAGGTTGCTTGGGATGAGATCAGGTGAATAGGGAAACATGGAGGTCACACCATTTTTTGTACAGAACAATTGAACACTCAGCACAGTGTGGTAAGGTGCACCCATAACTCACCCATCAAGAAATGGGCAAACACATTAAAAGAATCTTCAAAAAAATATATTCACTGAAGCTGAACACATCCTATAGCTGGCACACTGGTACATCATTAGCTGGTATACTGATGATGCTGTTGGGTTCCTAGAACACTTACCTGGGGGAGAAACATGCACTACAAAGGCCTCACCCTCCAAAAAATAATTACAGTTTTTGGTCCCTCTTGTGTCTGTGTATGCCATATACCAGATATTTTACTACCCACTTTACACCCATCACCTCATTTAATCATTGTAATAAACTCATGAGCTAGATAATCAGAAAATTCTTACTCAAAGAGGTTTTATGACTTATCCTTCATAATATAATTTTAGAGTAGCCAGTTGACTTGACATTAATTTTTCTTTTTCCATTAAGCAACACTACTTTTAGGCACAAATATAAGATTAATTCCAGATTTTTTTCCTTTTTTGAATTGATTTATTTTTCTCAATTCCATTTTTCTGTGTATATTCTTACAATTTCTATAAGATATGTCAAAAACAATATTATGGACTAAGAGTCATGTTAAACGATAGCTTATGCAATTCTTCCAGTTATGACCACAAGTTAAATATCATTATTACATATGAGAAAATTAGATTAAAAGAGGTTGTATATCTTTTTCAATGGTGGCAATGGCAGAGTGGGATTTGTCTGATTTCTCAGATAGTTTTCTCAACCATAATGTGACACTCAGAAGGGTCCTTCTGGTTACCAGGCATAATAAACAGACCTGAAGATGGCAGTGTTATGGCAGTGCTATGGTCTAAATGTCTCTGTCTTACCAAAACTCCTATGTTGAAAACCTATTTTCCAAGGTAATGGTATTAGGATATGGGGCCTTTGGGAGAACGTTAGGTCATGAGGATGGAGCCCTCATTAATGGAATCAGAGGCCAGAAAAATATTTTTTCACTCGTCAGACACTGAATATGCTGGTGCCTTGATCTTGAATTCTGTAGCCTCTAGAACTGTGAGAAATAAAATTCTGTTGTTACAAGTCACCTAGTTTATTGTATTTTGTTATAGGCAACTAGAAAGACTAAGACAGAAAATTGGTACTGAGAAGTGGAGGTGCTGCTGCTGTAACAAATACCTAAAAATGTGAAAGTCATTTTGAAACTGAGTATTGAGTAGAGGCTGGAAGAATTTTGAGGCACATGCTAAAAAATAGCCTACATTACTATGAACAGACCATTAAGGGCTATCCTAGCTAGTGCTCAGAAGGAGATGAGAAGAGCTGTAGAGAAAGCCTCTTTTTAGAGAATACCTAAGTAATCATGAGCAGAATGTTAGTAGAAATATAGACAATAAATGCCATTCCAATGAGGTCACAATTAGAAATAAGGAATATGTTATCAGACAATGGAGGAAAAGTTATCTTTGTTATCACGTGGCAAAGAACTTGGCTGAATTGTGTTGGTGTTCTATGGTTTTGTAGAAGGTAGTGTTTGCCAGAGATGAAATTGGATAGTTGGCTGAGGAAATATCTAAGCAAGGTTTTGAAAGCACAGTTTGGCTTCTCTTGACTGCTAAGAGTAAAATGTGAGAAAAGAAATGATTTATAAATGAAATTGTTACTTATAAGACAAGTATAACTTAAAGATTTGGAACATTCTTAGATTATCTATATTGAAAAGAATGAGAGAGCCTGTTCTAGAGGAAACATAAAAGATGTGACCAAAAAAACCAAAAAACAAACAAACAAAATCTGAGAAGGAGATTATCCAGCTACATAAATGGAGGCTACCTATTGTCCAAGACAACAGAAGAATGACTGTGAAGGAATTCAGAAATCATCAAGACTGTCCCTCCCATCACAGCAGAGAGCTCCCTAGAGCAATGGGTAGAGCCATGTGGGTGTGGCCAGCTCCAAGCCCCAGAATAGTACAGCAACTGGCCCATTATTCCAGCTTAGGGAAAGTTTGGGAGCCTGAGGCACAAAATCTTGAAGAGGTCGGGCCACTACAGAAAACTACCTTGAGGATGAGGCTCAGCCAGATTCGTCACAGGTGTAGGACCCCTCAAAGCCGTGGGAGAAGGGCCATCCAGAGCCTTGTGGGTCCTATCCCTGTCTGATAAAGCTGTAGGCTGCAGTCCCAATGTGTCTGGAAGGTTAGCCCTCCAATTCCATTGTGTCCAAAAGGTGATACTGCAGCCACAGTGGACCTGGAGGGCAGAGCACTGAGCCAGATAATTGTTCTTCAGCTTTAAAGTTTAATGCAATTTGTCCTGTTGGGTTTTGGACTTGCTTGGGATCTGTCATTCCTTTCTTCTTTTCCGTTTTTCTCTTTTGGAATGGAGATGTCCCATCATTGTATTTTGAAAGCATAGATGTCTTTGGTTTTATAAATTCACAGCTGGAGAGCAATTTGTCTTAGAACGAATTGTACCTGAAGTCTTACCTATATCTGATTTAGATGATATTTAGATGAGACTCTGGGAGTTGATGGATTAATACTTTAGGGGTTATTAGGATTAACTGAAATTAAATGGATGCATTTTGGATATGAGAATGCCATGAATTTGGGGTGATCAGGGCCAAATGCTATGGTCTGAATGCTTGTATCACCCCAAAATTTATATATTGAAATTTTAGGCTTCAAGATGATGGTTTTAGTGGGGGTCTTTGGAAGGGATCATGAGAGCAGAGGCTTTACAAATAAGATTAGTGCCCTTAAAAGAGGTGTGAGAGAGCTGCCTTGTCCCTTCTGCCATGTCAAGATACAGTATTGAGATAGCTGTATATGAACAAGGAAGCAAGTTTTCACCAAATACCAAATCTGACATGCTTTAAAAATCTATTTTTTAACAAAAGGATGGGGAGAAGGAAATGAACACTAACAATATTTGTTATAAGAGTGCGTCATTTTTAAGTAGAGAGGCCATGACTTCTTTTCTTTGCATTTCTGGCAGGCAGCAATGCTTAACAAATATGAGATGCTCAGCAAATATTGATTGAAATGTTTTAAAATACTAAGTGTTTTATATTTTTGTCTCAAAATGGTATAATATTGTAATATTATTATATCAGTGAGAATAATACAAATATTTAAAGTGCATAAAATTTCAATATATAAATTTTACTATGGGTTCAATGTTAATGACACCATTCACCCAGTGAGGAGTCTATTATTAGCTACTTTGTCAGATAAGGAAAGTGAGGAACAGAGAAATTTGGTAATTTAGTTAAATACCACATCTAGTAACTGACAAAACAGGGGATGCCTCTTTTTCAAACTGTGTTCTTACTTTGCACATTTGATTTCCAAATAATTTTAATAGATTTCTTTAAAAGGTCCTTTCTCTCTTATCCCTGGCATGCCGGGGTCATAATTCTCAGTCTGAGGGTTTCTCCCATGATGTACAAAGGAAGAGATCCAAGCAAGCTGCTTTTGCTGTAGTCTTGTTATCGAAATTTCCAATTACACACTTCTCCTTGCTTGTCTCTCAGCACAACTTACATCCTCCATCACCACTTGCTTCTTTACTTTCCTTCCTTTTAATATGACTGCAAGTCCCCCATCCTTATGCCCATAAAACTCCTGAACTCATCACCTTTATTCACTAAACAAACGTATACCAAAAGTCTCTGGAGCTTCCAAAATGAGTGTTCTTTAGGGAGGACAGAATCAGGACAGAGCATCGCGTTGCAGTTCTCTAGAGCTAAGGAAAAAGAATTGCTGCCTCAATCCAGGCCAAAAGGGAGAAAAAAAATGTTCTCTACCCAACAGTACAAAACCTGTTTCACAATTAGACACAAAGGAATATGCAAATACAGTTTCTTGTCAGTGTTACCCAGTCCACTGAATCATGGTTTTGCGTTCTAAAACCAAATGTCTTGTGCAAGTTCCTAATGTTCAAAATCCAAGCCTGCTGAGGTGTGTAAATACTATAGCTCCTCAAAGCAACATCTATAATCTTTTCCTTCCACATGAAGAATTTTGCCAGTCCTGGCCTCAATTCAGAAGAGTGTACAAATTGACCATTAGAAATATTTCATGACAGGTGTCACTATGCTTTTCTTTGAAATAAATGAATGAGGGTCATGGAGATTTGCCTAACTGTTAGAACAAAGGATCTTTCAGAAAGTTAAAAATCTGAACTTTCTATGACATTCTCTTTCTATAAATACATACACATTTATATATGTATATACGTGTGTATATGTATGTGTATATATAGGTATATATGTGTATATGTCTCGTATGCCACTGTATTTATAGATATTACCTCTCACTCCCAACATCATAGAGGCCTAATCACAAATGTTAGCACTTGACTTTCTCAAATCAAAATACATCCCCGTCTCCATCTGTTCTGTTACTCTTCCCTCTAGCTTTTTCTAAGTTTCTTAATCTACAATTATCTTTCCTAATTGCCTGTTACTTGAAAGTAACAGGAGAAAGGTCAGTTAGCATTGTCTGTACAGATAGGAAAGTGTTGTTTGGTTTCTATTCTCTGCATCCTGGTTTAATTTTCTAAGTGTGTTTTGAGACACGGCAGAGAATTAACTGATCAGCTTGGCACAATTAGAACAAGCTAATCAAATAATAAAGTGATCAGCTTTGTCTTATTTCAAAAGAGCTATTTATTACCTGAACAACATATAATTACACTTATTGTTAAATTTACCTAGCTCCATTTTCTAAGTCTTTCTATCAGTGCCGTAGCTTTATTGTACTGATCTGAACGATACAAAATATTATTTTCCTATAGAAAATTCACTAAACAATATTTCAAAACAGGAACTCATAAACAGTCTGCCCATCTGGTGATTAGGATAATCCCTTTTGAAATGGTTTACTTTCCATAGGTCAGTGGGAGTGCTGAGGAAATACAGTGGGGGCTGCCAAGATATTTACCTTCAGTGCTAATGGATAATAAGAGGAAGTGATGCAGATAGGATATTAATATAAAGTAGCAAAGCCAAATTCAACTTGGTGCAGATACTGCATAGAAAGTTATCTGATATACCTAAGCTCAGAAAAGGGGCATCAGAAGTATTCAGACTTGGGTAGACTCCTTTTCTTTTATTGAGACTTGCCACCTTCTAGAATACAATGAATATTTGTTCAACTGAATTAAAATTCCTGCGCTGAATTAACTTTAACTGTTTTTTGCACAACTTGTTTCAAGCATATGTCTCCTTACCTTTTGTTTTTCAGTTTTTAGTTTAATTTTGTTTCTGTGAGTAGAGTTACTAAAGTTGTAGATTAGAAAAATGTTATAGTTCTCATGCACATGAATGTGAAGGCGTTTTCATGGTTTTCATATTATTATGGCAGAATCCTATGGCATAGAGAAGAATTTAGTTAGGTAGGTGACTTAATGACATGTTGAATGAATAGATGAAAGCATAGGGAAGTAAAATTTTATTTCTACCCTGTTAGCATTTTTAAATGAGTCTGAGAATTAAACTGATATAATACAGATTAACAGGGGAAAAAAGTATACACATTTAATCTATATTTTACATGATACAGGAACCCTCATAGGGAAAAAAAAAAAAGACCCAAAGGAGTGGTAAAATCTAAATGCTTTTATATTAGGTTGAACAAAGAAAGGTAATTGTGGAAAAGTAATTAAATTATGTGAGGAGGCTAAAGGAAGATAAGAATTATTTTGACAATGTATGTTTGTACAGAATTTTCTCAGCTATGACTCCTTGTTAAAAAATATTCCTTTTCTACTGGTACAGGGAGGGCATCTTTTACATGGAAGATTTTAATCTCCTGTTTTCAGAAAGAAAGGAGCTTAGAATGCCCTTCTTGCACCTACTGTTTTTCAAGTGCTTTCAGCTCAAAATAATTTTGATACCAACGTGGCATATTTTGAGGAGGTATATTCTGCCACCCTTCAAAAGTAATGTTGGTTACAAAGGTAAGGATGAAGGAGGCATCTAAGGGTAACTTACAGAACTGTATCATCAGCTCTGTCTTGTTCAACATTAAATGGGAAAAGAGCATGAATCTGGGAGATATTCAAGGTTGAGTGCAAAAATTCAAAACACATTGTACAAGCTGAGATGACTAAAACAGATACAATAACTTGACAATTAATTAAGGAAAGATAGAAAAGACAACACATAAAAATTCCAGAAAAGATTAGTAATAATAATAGCTACTATCAACTAAGCAATACAAATGTAGTACAAATATGCTCATTCTTATAGCAATACAATGAGACGGGTATAGAGTTTATATTTTTACATTTTATGGGTCTGTGCCAGCTGTACCTCTGTAGAAGATGACATGGAGAAAAATATTTTTTTATAAAAGTAAAGTTTGCATGATTATATATCAAATTTAAAACATCTATTCAAGTGATAGTTGGAAAATATTGTAACTGTCTAATCAAATCATTGCTAAATAAAAAGACATTTCGATTAATTTTCTACTTGCTTTAATAAATATGTTTAGTTAAAAACAAATCTAGTGTACTTAAATATGTCCCTCATGAAATAAGTTTTTTGATGTTACAAAACAAGATGAAGAGACGTGTTCCTTGACTTGAGAGCACTTATTTAATATTTCTAGTATTTTTCAGGATTATGTGTGTGTGTGTATGTGTGTGTGTGTGTATGTGTTTACCTGAAACTCACCATTCATTTAAAAATGTGAAATAGGCCAGGCTTGGTGGCTCAGCCTGTAATCTCAGCACTTTGGGAGGCCGAGGCAAGTGGATTGCCTGAGCCGCGGGTTGGAGACCAACCGGGCAACTTGCCAAGTTGTCTTTACAATCAAAAAATCAAAAATTAGCCAGGTGTGGTAGCATGAGCCTATAGTTCTGGCTACTTGGAAGGCTGAGGAGGAAGTTTCACCAGAGTCCAGCAAGTCAATACTGGAGTGATCATGAGCGTGCCACTGCACTCCAGCCTGGACGACAGAGTGAAACTCAAAAAAAAAAAAAAAAAAAATGAAATAAAATTTGGTATCTAGAAACCAAGTACTACTATTTTGTATGGGGAGAGAAGCATCATTAGTGAATCTTGTTTAGGAAGATGTTAATCTTTCTGCCTCTCAGTCACTGGCATAGAAATCACAAGTTGTTTTGAATTCAGTTTACATTTTTATTACAGCCAAAATGACAGGGACGGTTTTCTGATCATAACAAAACAGCAAGTCTCTTGTTTAAATATCTTTCCCTTTTTCTTTATAAATGAAATAAATTCTCCAGGGGAAAATACTGGCTCTTTGGTCATAAATCATGCCTTTCTCCTCGAGGAGCAACTTTGTGTGAAAATATAGCCAATTTTCACTCTGAATCCTCTGTGCTTACCAATGGTGATGGTGACATTTTCTCCTGGAGGAAATTAAATTGGCCTTCACCTAGCCCTTCAAAATGATGAGCTTTACCTCTTAGCAACTGGTTGTCCTGGCAGAGCTCTATCCCTGAGATAAGGCGATGTATCACTGTGACATAACGGATGGATTTTCAAAGAACTGTCTTCCAAACTGTACAGGGTAGCTTTCCCTTGCTGGTTGGACCTCCGAGTGCTTGTGGATAGAACACAGACAGCAGCCTTTTGAGCAGGGGGCTGCTTTCACAGGTGGCTTGTTGACTGAGACATGCTCAAATTAAAGCTTTCTTCATTGCAAGAGAATGTGCCAAAGAGTAGGACCTGTGAGGAGAGACACATTCAGATAGCACTGGAAGCTCCAGTCCTCCCCATTTCACTGGGCAAGTAAAGAGTGAGCTCAGCATGTCTGAGCCACTTCAACAGATCAGGCTGGAACCAGCCAGAGTTCCAGAGACTTTGAACTAAGGAGGCTAGTTCCTTAGCCAAGGAATTACCATTGTTGCAGAGTCAAACAGATGTGTCCTACGGCCCAATGTACCTTTAAATCTGAAGAGCATGAAGGAGTAGGAGCCTCTGTTGGATCCTTCCTACTACATCCAGCTCAGCCACGACCAAGCTAAGCACATCTTTGTATGGAATAATGAGACCTCGGGGGAACTTGCATAGTGCTTTTCTGCTTCTAGGTTTTTCCTCACGATGAATTCTGTTTTTTATTTATAATCCACAGCAGTAGGCTGTGTGTATACATACCCATCGCACATTGAACAACAGCTTGTCTTCCAGACTTGTGAGCATGTTAAATTTGTTCCACTGGCCGGGCTTGGTGGCTCAGCCTGTAATCCCGCGCCTTTGGGAGGCTGAGGTGAGTGGATTGCCTGAGCCCGTGGGTTCGAGACCCGCCTGGGCAGCGAGACCTCATCTCTACAATAAATCAAAAAATCAGCCGGGCGTGGTAGCGCATGCCTGTAGTTCTGGCTACTTGGAAGGCTGAGGGGGAAGGATTGCCGGAGCCCGCAGGTCGAGGCTGCGGTGGTCAGGAGCGGCCACTGCACTCCAGTCTGGGCGACAGAGCGAGACTCCAACTCAAAAAAAAAAAAAATTTGTTCCACTGTTTGACTTTGCCAGTCACCCAAGGTAAGGTAAGCAATGGACACAGCAACCTCCCCCAAGCATTTGGGATGCTGAGCAAGGGAAATCTACTTCAGAGCATTCAACCTGAGCACTCCTTCTTTTGAAACTTCCTGAGTTATTTCTTTTCCTACGTAGAGAAGTGACAGAAAAGCAGTTCATTAGACTTGGGATCAGCAGAGGACAAAAGAGAAGGGAGGGTGGATGAAGAGAAATTGGTTAGTGAATACACAAATACAGTTAGAGAGAAGGAAATAGTTCTAGTATTTGATAGTATAGTTGAGAAATAATAGTTAAATATAATTTATTTTATACTTCAAAATAGCTTGATGAGAAGAATTGTAATGTTTCCAACACAAACAAAAGATAAATGTTTGAGGTGAGAGATATACCAATTACCCTAATTTGACCATTACACATTTATATAAGTATCAAAATATCACATGTACCCCCCAATTACCCACAACTCTTATATATCAATAGTTTTTAAATAAATGAAAGGAAGAAGACATTTGCTTTAGTTTCTTTTTTTCTCTCTTTATTCCTAAAAATGAATACAGCATATACCTAGAAATCTGGTACTATATTAACAAAACAAAGTCATGGCTAACACCATTGCCAATTAGGCACTAACCACCTGATTTGTGACTATAAAAAATATATATATATATTTGTTTCTGCCCCTGGTGCTGTTTGATTTTTTCCTTCTAGTATTTGCAATCTAGTCTTTCACGTGTAGTCTAGCCTCCATTGGTACCTGTCTGTTTCTGAAGCAGATTTCAAACCAGTGAAGGAAATTGATGACATGCTGGGCAAGTGTGGAAAGATTATAGATAGTATCAACAGCTGGAATCGTGGTCCAAAATATGGATATTGTTGCTGGGAATTCAGGTCCCCTCTGTAGATATTTCATTTGATTTATCCTGCAAATATGTAGGGGTTTTTATTTGAGGGACACACACACTCACACACACACACACACACACACACACCGTATATATATATTTCTCTGTTTACAAAGATAGCTGTTTCTCTGTAAATCATCCCAGGATTATCTGTTTTCCTCATCAGTTCATGAATCTGAGACAAAATACTGTAGTATTAACTGATGATAGCAAAAACAATTCATCTTAATGTTGTGTAGTTAAAGTCAGTTTTCCAAAGAAAGTACCCAAAAAAAGATAATAGGCAGAGAAACTTCTATAGTTAAATACGTGAAAAAAATGCTATATGTTTATTTAATTTAGTTTCTTAAATATTAATTTTCTATCATAAGTTTTCCTTAGAAAAATTTAATGTTTGCACAATTAACTGACCATTGGTTTTTGAGTGGCTTTTCATATTTCTCAAAATTGAAAAGAAAATGGGTTGTCAAAATAAAAAGGCCTATTTTTGTTCTTTACATCAAGTTTAGATTATATAATTTAGCAAAAGTTAAATTTGTAGCTGACCCATGTTAGCTAATAAGTATATCATACTGATATGATTTTCAAGAAACTTAATGGAAGACAATAGAAAAGAGATAGAAAGCAAAAACTGAGATAAACTTGGCAGCTAAATCTAAATTTGACTAATGTTTACAGAAATGGAAATCACTTAAATTATTGAATAATTTTTCTGCTTATCCATATATTTTATGAATCAATTGCAACTTAAATAATTAAGTTTACTTAGATTAGATAAATCACTAATGCCTACCAAAGGTATTGAATGTTTAAAAAAATCACTAATACCTAAACATATATGCTGGATCTAGTTTATAGTATGAAATGTTACATATATCAGTATATAAAATTATGCATTTGAGAATCTTTCTATTAGCCTTGGGAACAAAATGTTAAACAGATACACAACGGAAAAATTTTTATCTTCACCTTTCTTGCTTTGCGTTTTAACTAGAAACTGGTTCTTAACTGATCTGTGTCTCAGTGACAAAGTTTTATATTTGAAAGTGTTCATAGTTTCCATATATTTGAAATGACAACAGATTTTGGCTAGGGATGGTGCACAATATCCTGATTATACAATTTCTTATAAGATACATAAAATCCTAAGTGATAATGCCAAAATATTTAACCCTACATAGTATTTAACCCTATAAAAGTATCTATGCTTTTGCAATTTATAAGGTATAGACATATACATTATTCCATTTCTGCCAGACCAATATTGCAAATTTAGAATTACAATTCACCAATCTACAGAAAAAAAAAACATAAAATAAAGAATGGAAATTAATGCATAGCTGAAATGTTCTAAGTAAATGATAAACTGAAATGATTGGCTAACTCATTTCCTTGGCAACTTTAAAACTGGCAATACAATATTTAAAAAATTATTATTAATTTTTTTGTCCATATGTGTCTAAATGTCAAGGACTTGGGTGTGTATTTAGCAGTTGCTGACTTGAGGGTCTGTATCCTGCTCTAATTTCACTCTGGGCACTAAATTTTTATTTAATAATGCTTATACATTTTCTGGTATGCACCTCATGTAATTGAATACGTTTTCTATTATTTCATTTCTTTTCAGCAAAAGTGGAGATCTAACAACCTTTCGAACGCTCAGTACCAGCTTCATGTGGTCAAGATGGCAGTGAAAACTTTATCAAGCAAAATAGAGATTTGAGTCAATATTCATGAAATAATAACTGGACAGAAAAAATACTTTGAATTTGTCCCTGGGTATATGCATTAGTGTTTTATTCTTCAAGAAAGTTTTAAAATAATTACTTTTTAACTCTTCACTTTCATAGCAAAAAGTATGACTCAGGTAATAAAATCACTGTAACTTTTTCTTAAACAGTTAATGATTTTCTGCTACTGATGTATCTCATTAATGTGAAAGGGTTTCTTCATTTTTTGTCACCTGCTGCTAGCAGACAATAGTTGCCACTTGCCATTCAATAAAGATGGTGAAAGTAAGAAACATCCACTTATATGCACAGAAAAGAAAACTATTAGATACAAACTCTTGTTGACAGCATAAACATACGGATTCATAAGTTAGAAATTTTTTAATATTTCTAGAAGGAAGTGATATTTTATTATTTTGGCAGACTGTATATGCATTGATTGTAGATTACAGAACATTAAACTGTTCTTAACAGGATTCTCCTGGTAAAATGCAAGGTCTATACAATTAAAGCATACTTGAAATGAAAACATTATTCTTCACTATAAAACATGCATGACTTTAATCAAAACAGTGGAAAGTTGCTTTCTTCCACAAAGTGCTGCTGTTAATAGACATGACAACACAATCCTAATTTGTGAATTTCATAATTATTGATCTTCATGTTAGACATGATTAACATTAAAAGAAGAAAAGCATGCCAACTTTCATCTGTAGTCAGAAAAACTAATATTGAGCATCCGGTGTCTACTGCTAGTATTCCAGAAGCACAAAATCTGAATATAAATCATATTTTCACTCTGTCTTGAGGAGGATCATGGTCACAAGCAAAGCAATAAAAATTCAACACAATGTGGTAGAAGCCAAATGCTCAAACCACACACACACAAAAATAAGTTAATAACTCCTGCTGTCTCAATATGATGGAAAATATAACAGAAATACAAAATTTTTGCAAAATACTAAAATTCACATAAAAGACCAGGTGCAATGGTTCATGCCTGTAATCTCAACGCATTTAGAGGCTAAGATGGGAGAACTGCTTGAGGCCAGGAGTTATAGACCAGCTTGGGCAACATAGCCAATTCATCTCTGTAAAAAATAAATTAAAAATTAGCTGGCCATGGTGATATATACTTATAGTCCCAGCTACTCAGGAGGGTGAGGTGACAGTATCTCTTAGGCTCAGGAATTCAGAGCTGCAGTAAGCATGATCTCACCACTGCACTCCAGCCTAGGCAACACAATAAGACCCAGCCTCTAAAACTAAAAACCAAAACAACAAAAAACAAAAAATATGTGCATTATAATACCAGTGTAGTATTACAACACTGTATGCACAGTATGATCTCAGTTCTATTAGATTGGTATTCAGAAATACCAATTAAAGTTATTTTTAAGAAATATAGTGTCCAGAGTGTATCAGTACTACCAAGTTTATGCTATTGGAATACACAGAGCATAACTAAAACAAATACAGTTTTTTAGGTTATTAGGTTCCCATCATAAAATGGTATCATGCATGGCAATTTATTTTCAATCACAATAGAGAAAGTATTAAACACAAAACAGACAGCGTTCATCCAGGTATGACAAAGACAGGGTCTGAATAGAATGATAAAGTGGGTGATAGGTACAAAGCTCAAACGGTTATGCATGACAAATACTTCAAATATATAAAATATATAGAGTTACAATGGTTTTTATGCTGTGGCTTGTGAGTTGGGTAATAATGAGTAAATAGTATTTAAATCTATAAAAAAGTATCTGTGACTCATTGCACTATTTTAACAGTTAATTTTGTGTTTTTACCAAGACTATCAAAGAAAGAAAAAGAATGTGATTGATGCGTTTTCCCTACTAAGTGTCAGGTGCTTAATTAGATCTTTTCTTTTCGTCATTTCATTTAATTATTACAATTTTATTCTTATCATACCGGTTTCATAATCACTATCACCATTTTACAGGTAAGAAAAGAGAATTACAAAGGTATAAAAATGGCTACCAAAAATGAGATAAGATTTAAAGTTAGTTTTTAATTCCAGTGCCCCTGTTCTTCAAACTATGTGTACTGAGAATGAAAACTTTTCCCTAGGGAAGATATACAACAAGAATAATTCCTCAGTAAAGGAAATAATGTGGTACATTTTGGCTAGTCATATCCCTTCTTTCCTTAGGAAGTGTGACATCATTTTATGATATGCACAAAAGCTAATTTAAACTCAGTTAAGCCTTATAATTCCTCAGAATCTGCCACCTGCCACCACTGAAATGGTCACAATGAAGATTTTTGTTTTACATAAAGAAGATTAATTTTATTTGTACATTAAATAAAGTAATCGTATATATATGCACAACTGTGGAAACCTAAACTAGAACCAGCTGCAACTGCAAATAAAAAGACAGGACCAAGCTAGGTAGTTTCTCAAACCATGTGCAATAGGATTTTAGGACATCATTCTCCAAACTTAAAAAAATCTCTAAGACATTGATAAAAATATCAATATTTAGGCAAAAATAAATAGAATGCAAGAGATGGGTTTATACGATTTGGACGTTTTTCATTTTCTATGGGGAGAAAATATTCATACTTTATAACACTATATAAATCTCTAAAAGTCAGAAAACTCTTTAAAGTATTCAAACTACTCATCAAATCTCTGTAGATAAAGTCCTGATGTTTATGATGGATATATTTGAGATCTTTGCAGTCATCACATTCAATAATGCCCTAAAATACCTCATTTTACTCATGAAATACAACAAATTACGGCAGGGGTGAGCTTTAAATGGAGAGGTCAGCTAAATTCAATGACCAGTCACTCATAAAATGGAAATTCAAACCTCAACCAGACTGTTAGACCTTCCTTGACATGAATTTTCCAGTACAGGTACCTTGTGTGCATGTAAAAATGTGAATGTTAAACCCAGTACAGGGACAAGTTTACTAGTTTCACTTTTTTCCTCTCTATAAGCTACTATGACTTCCTTGATGCCTTGGGCTGTTGATATAGTAATTCTGTGACATTTAACACAGATCCTGGTACATATGAAATGAACAATACTTGGCTGAACTTACTAGACATAGCAAAGATTTTAAATAAAATATTAGACAGAGTGTATATTTCTATAAATGTTTGGATACTTCTGAAATGTTTCAGGAAAATATAAGATGTGTCATTTTAGAATAATACTTCTTAATAGTTTCACCAAATGAAGCCTAATTGCTAGAGATAGCAAAACATTTGTTTCTGGTAACTTTTAGTTTGATTGAATCCTTTGTTTCATTGAGTGGGAGGAAGTACAAGTTTTAAAAATGGGAAATTAGGTTAAGTCTGCTTAAATATATTAATGTAAATCATATAAAATTTATTATCTACTTTATGATATATCCATCTTTGTTTTAATACAACTCTATTTTATTTACAAGTTAAATGATCTAACAACACCTCACACACACAAGTTTTTAATTATGACTAGCAATTCAAGATTTATAGAGGAGGTATAGTATTTCTACAGTGGGATGGACACTCATGACAAAATTGAAAAATAAAAATTCTATATTTTCAAGGTGTACACTGTGATGATTTGATACAAGTATAGTAAGTCCCCTACATACAAACTTCCAAGTTGTGAACTTTCAAAGATGCAAACGTGTGTTTTAATGTCTAATTATGTGTCTGGCATACATTGTCGCATGCATGCATCTTCTGCAAGTGGTTGTGCTTTTGTGTACTTTGCGGTACAGTACTGTATAGCATAGGCTTTGTGGGGTTTTTTAGTGTGTTATTTGGGCAAAAGATATTATAAACCTATTACAGTACACTACTGTATAGCTGTTTGTGTTAGTGAGTGCATAGGCTAACTTTGCTGGACTTATGAACAAATTGGACTAATGAATGTGCTCTTGGAATGAAACTAGTTCGCATGTAGGGGACTTACTGTATACATTGTGAAATGATTACCACAATCAAATTAATTAACATATTTATCACCACACATAGTTACCATTGTGTGTGTGTGTGTGTGTGTGTGTGTGTGTGGTGAAGACACAAACTGAATATTAAAGGCCATCATTAGCAACTGAAATTTAGAGGAGTAAGGATGTCTTCAACAAAAAATGGTGGCTATCAGCCAGTGATTAGTTTAGACAGGGACTTCATTTAGTCTGGCCATTGTGGTTGGCTTTAGCATAAAATAAGGGGCAATGGGTTTGAAAGGTCAATGGGACTGAGCTACTGTTAACACTGCTGACATTGAATATAATACCACAGTTTGGTACCTATGGCCTGACTTTTATGTTGTACACCTGCTCCTTGTGAGTATTTAAGTTTGGAATTTCTGGTTTAAAGTCTCCCACAAATGAACACACTTCATGCATATTGTTTTATAATCTGATGTCCCCTGAGTTCTTCTGGGCAAGGCTTTCCTAGGCAGAGCAGAAGATGGAGCAAAATAAAAGATACAGGAGATAAGCAGGCATATACAATAGCATTGGATGCATTGCAGATTTGAAATGCTGGCCAATAGCACAGTATGTAAATGTTAGCTACAAACAATGTTAGAAGGATCTTATAAGAACATATAATATAAGTAACTGTTTTAATCTAAAATTATTTGGATCTGAAGTTCAGGAAGCAAGAGTTCAGAAAGCAAACATATAATCCGAAAGCAAAATTAAATACTCAAGGATGAAAGAAAAAAAAAAACTACTATTGGTGAAATATTAGAGTTAGAAGAGTCAATGATATGTTTTAAAATGTTTTAAAATATTTCAAAAACAGGCATTTCATAGATTAGAATATTCAAATATTAATGTTTGGACATGTAGCAGTTAAATACTTTCAGTAGCAAGTAGTAGGGATTCAATACAAACTGAAGTAAAAAAG
This sequence comes from Carlito syrichta, assembly GCF_000164805.1. Lineage (NCBI taxonomy): Eukaryota > Metazoa > Chordata > Mammalia > Primates > Tarsiidae > Carlito > Carlito syrichta. The sequence continues at coordinate 271,530 of NW_007247476.1, forward strand.
AGACTGACACAAAATTTATTCACTCATATAAATAAAAAATCCAGAGGCTTGCACCTTCAGGCACGGCTTGATCAAGAAATAAAATCAATATCATCAATACCAAACCCTGTGTTTAATCCACCTCTATGATCTACTTTTCTGTTGGTTTCATTTTCAGATATACTTTTACCTCTTTATGATGGCAAAATGGTTATTAAGAGCTCCGCGTGGACATTTGTACAACACCAAGTTCAGAAATGATGAAAATAATCTCTCTGGATGCAATGGCTCACACCTGTTATCCCAGCACTTTGGGAGGTCATGGTGGGAGGATTGCTTGAAGGTAGGGGTTTGAGATCAGCCTGAGCAACATAGTGAGATCCTATCTCTACAAAATTTTTTTTTAAATAAATAAATAAAATAATCTCTCTTTCAAAATCCCACAATTAGTTTTGATTAATTTTCAGTGAATCTTTCACCCATCCCTGGAATAATCATTGAGACCAAGGAATGTGATAAGATATGTACCCAAAAGTGGCAAAATCAACTATGAGTTTAAACACTACATTGAGAAATGAAAAAAAAAAAAAAATTCTCCAAAGGAAAGTCTTTACACTATGACTAGAAAAAGAAAAGAAGGCTGTGCAAAAAATCAAACAAATATTCACTACTGATATTAAATTTTAGAAAGCCTTGAATGTCAAAGCATGGAGCCATGATTTTGTCCCACATTCAGTAGTAATTGAGGAGAAGAAATGTACTATAATAAAGTGTTAATTTAAAGTAATAAGTCAAATGGCAAAGGGAAGATTGAATCACAGTAGGATTCACTGGATACTTTCTCTAGCACTTTTTGTTACATTCTCCAAATAAAAGAAGATGAGAAAATGTGGGGAAAAAACACTGTATGAAAAGATACCATTGACATATCACTCCTGGCAGGGCTAAGCTAAAGGTTAGAGAGATAAGTAAGTCTGGAGTAAAATATTATTAAACCAGTTTTTCTTATTTGGTGTTAACTTAAAGGTACACCAGGAAATATGATTTATCCTTTGTCCAGAAGTAATAAATCATATATATTTTAATGGAATAAAAGAGAAAAAAATCGGGAGACTCAGAGGAATGAGACAGTTATTTGTCAAAATGTGAACTTAAGCAATAATTCTGCAAATTCTTTTTCCCCAATTGGCTGCTTTCATTATACACTCTTTGGATGAAAAACAAAGCAACACAACAAAGCAAATTTATGTCATTGAAACTGAGTATTATGATATCAGAAATTAATGGGGAGAAAGAATAATTGTAGCAAGTAGAAAAGAAACTTAGTTTTATACTCAAACAACTTCTTAAATGGAAAGAATTAGAGGCAAATGGAAAAAGAACTCCTGCCAACTTTAAGTCTAACAGAGATTGTTTTTCTTTGAGGCTCTTATCATGTAGAAGCTCAGAAATATTTTCAATGCACAAGTTAATGAAAGAGAATGAGAAGTCACCCTAAGGAAAAAATAGACACGACAATACTGCTGATTGTTAAATTTTTGCATACTGTCTAGAGAATTTTCAGAAGTCTTTCTTATTCATGATGTTGCTAATATTTTGAAGGTACCGAGGACTTTTCCATGTACTCCATTCTGCCTTAACAACTCTTCCATTTTATCATAGGGTGTATAAGTGCCCTAATGATTCAAACTGAGTTATTTAATTGTTGGTCTCAACTGAATACCAACACAGAAAACACTTTTTATTCAAACTTCCCTCCTATAGAGAGTAATAGATCATAGACTCAGAAACCTTGTGTTAATCTTTCATGGAAATATTATTATTTTATTTTCTTCTGCACTACTGAATGCTGACATGCTAAATCGTTTTTAAAAGTTAGTCATAATAACTGCTGAACCCTAACAAGAATCAGCTAAAGTGATAACAGGCAGCACTAAAACTCAAAGGAGAGTTCCAAAGGCAAAAGGAAAGAGAATGTTACATGGAAAACACAGTCAAACATGGTGAGTGTCCCAAGAGAGAAAAAAAGACAAGAGTAGGGTAATCCTAATAACCAACCACTTGAAGGTCATTGGGTTTTGACCACGGTAGTTTGATAAATAGAGTTTAGGACAAAATGGAGTTTAGGACAGAAAATTAGATTTTAACAAGATAAAGGGTGAATGGAAGGAAGTGAAAAACAAAAGATATTTTAGTAGAGAGAAGTGATTCTAAAAGTCCAGTTTAAGTGAGAGCTGGAGAAATAGAACAGATGCAGAAGAGGGATGTAGCATCAAGGGTGAGAGAGGGTTTGTTTTGTTGGTGCTTTGTCATTTATTATTGCCCTTTTTAGATGGAGTAGTAAAAACCCTTTTGTGTTCTGATAGGAATAATCTGAGAGGAAGAGAGAAAAGATGACCCACATAGGAAAGTGTTCAAAGAAGTTGTAACAGGTAGAAGAAAAAAGAATGAACATGATGCAGAAAAAGTTTGAGAATTTGATGGTAGAAAATATGGAAGACAATATAAGATGGGTTTGATTTTCTCAAAGCATATAAGAAAGATGGTAAGCTGAGAATAGAAAAGGAAAGAGTTAGGGATGGCTCTATATCTTCAAAAGGTCACATCACCATGAATAAAATATTGGGAACCAAGATACATTCTTGAAGAAATCATAATAATTTATCTATTGGTATATTTAGTTCGCAGTACCTGAGTGACATCCAGGTAGAGCTAGCCAGCAAGTTCTTACAAATAAAACATGGTTTTGCAAGGGAATTATCAAGGTTAGAGATCCAAATTTGTGACTATAAAGGCAAAGACAATAGTTGAAGCCATAGCATTAGTTGATACAGATGAAGAACAACATAAGGAACGATTAACTAAGATGAGCAGGCATGGAGCCTTGAAAAATTTCTGTATTTAGGAAATAGGAACAAAAAATTGATCCAAAGGAGGAAAAAACAGCAGGACGTAGTAAGTGAAGAGGATTAGAATTGGAACACGACAGGGAAGCCACACAGCAAAACCTAAATTCTAAAAAATGTAGAAGGAAAATGCACTGGAGTTACTAAGGAGAGGATCTTTTCAAAGAGTTTTCAGTAGATGGATAAAGGTAACATGCCCAGACTCCACAGATTAAGCAATAAGTGGAAGAAAATAACAACTGTAAACTTATTTTGAAAAGTTTGGCCTTGAATGGGATGGGGAAGTTAGGGTAGTAGTTTGAGGAGAAAGTAGAATCATGGAATTTACTTAATTGGAATGAAAGACTTTGGCATGATTATAGGATAAAATGAAGTGTCCAGTGGGAAAAGAGAAATTGAAAACACTAGTTGGCTTAAAAAATAATGAAATCCTGCCCTTTGCAGCAGCATGGGTGAACCTACCAGACATAGAAAGTCAAATACTAGTAAAAAAGGTAATGCTAAATAATAAAGCCAACTACATAGAAATGGAGAATGAAACTGTTGTTACTACGGTTGGCAGGTATGGGGGAGAGGAAATGGAGAGATGTAGGTCAAAGGGAAGAAAGCTGCACATATGTAGGATGGATAAGTCTAAAGATCTATAATCCTACAACATGAAGGTTATAATTATAAAATTGTATTGTATAATGATAATTTGCTAAGAGAGTAGATTTTTGCTCTTACTACACCCACACTCACACAAGGGTAGCTATGCAAGGTGATAAATATGTTAACTTACTTGATTATAGTAACCATTTTACTATGTGTAAGTATATCAAAACATCATCTTGTATACCTTAAATACATACAATTATAAAAGAGAGAGAATCCTAGCAAGAACGGAACAGTTAACAGAGTGAATCTTCCGTCCATTCCTTCAAGACATTGTTTGGCACCATCTTCACCTGCAATCTCAACTCATGGCCCTTCCCTCATTAGATGCCTCATTGATGACCCTGAAACCACCATGTCAGTGTCAGATTCAGGATTTAGTCTCAAGTTGACCTTTACCTGAATGTCCTTCATGCCCAAGACCTCCTCTGAAATGTGCTTTTCCCCAAAGGATCTTTTCTGATTACATTCCCAGAAGCAGCCTGCTCAGAATTCATAGTCTCTACCATTATTTCCTTGATAGAACTTATCAAAATAGAAAATTATCCTACTTTCTTCATTGTTATTTATAAACTCCAAGAATGGGAAGAGGCATCTGCTTCATTCAGCAGTATAATTTCCCTACCTGACATTTTGATATAAATATATATCAATATATCAATATTCACAAAATGAATAAATATAGAGAAATAGGAATTAGACAACAAAGGAAGAAGTTCCCTTTAGAAATTAAGAAGTACAGACATTTTTTTTTCTTTTCTGAGAAACTTGCCCATGGCAGGTGTTTCTGCCATGAATCTTCCTTTTTCCTTCTCTTCTGCTCACTAATAAACTCTGTTTTAAAACTTAAAAAAAAGAAAAACATTAAGAAGAACATATTCTATCCGTAAGATGGTTGGTAGGTAGAAGAGTTGAGAAATTTTGCAATACAGGGGAACAATTTTGAAGTAACTCAATTTAATAAGGTAGGAAGCAAGATTATCTGCTAAAATAATGCCTCCAAGGCTACCACTGAACTAACATTCAGGGAGAATTTATGATTTACTAGACATTATATTCAGGACTTCACAGTAATATTTCACTTAGTCCTCACAACAGCCTCATGGGGTAGGTCAGTGTTAGCCACATTTTACAGATCAGGCACCTAAGACTCAGGAGGAGAAGAGATGTCGCTCTGGTCATACAGTGTGGAAGAGGCAAAGTCAGAACTGAAATTCAGGCTTACCCTAAATATCACACTCTTATCCTTGTTGACAGAGTGCCAAGTGTGAGGAAATGCAAGTTAGACCTTGAGACATAAGACTATGGGAAACCTTTGGCATAGTGGCACAGAAGTGTGTATTTACAGTCAAGTTAAGGTGAATGAAAGCTTTTGAGTGGCTTTTATGGATATGTGTCACATTAGTAAATGAGTTATGTTCCTCAGAATTTGCTTTACTGCGTAATTCTGGCTACAAACAGACAATTTGTGTAAAAAGCATCAGCCCTATTATTTGTCACTCTGAAATTCAGAGCACCCCAGCACATGCTGGATCTCCTCTTCCACATCCTCCAAATCCTGAGTCACCAAGTACCAGCTCTGAGGCATCCACCCAGCCTGCAGCTGTTCCAGTCGTTACATCTCCTTCAGCATCTCCAACTCCTGGGCCAGTGCATGTTTAGTTCCATGACATGGGAAACCAATATATCTTGCAGGTCACCTGTAGCATCAAAGTTGGAGACTTGGTAGTGGTTTGAAATGGGCACAAATTCTAGCCTTCCTCATTGGCCAATTGCAATTTGTCCTTTTGTCACTCCTATCCTTCTTCCACTATCCCTTCCTGACCACCTGTCTTATTTACTTCATCCTCAGCATGAGCGCAGAAGCAACAGATGTACCTGAACTGTTTAGCCAGCCTCACAGTTGCATTCATCAAAGCCACATTTAAAATCCCTTATTTTATATCACTCAATGTTTTTGCTTCTCATATTGAACCCTCAGGGGTATGACTATGAAATAAAGCCAACTGGCACTTATGATACTACATCCCATGATGATTAAAAAATATACATGATAAATTAGTGCATACAGAAGCTCTGTGAGGGAATTTGAAATACAAGCATAGGTTAAGGATAGATGAGCTAAGGAATTCTGTGTACATTTCTTTACAGCCCTTTGGGTGTGAGTGCCATTGAGTATGTTTCACCTTCTCTAAGAAGCCCACCCTGATGTTGTGAGCTCTGTTAGATGTTTCTGCTATACGCCATATTAGAACTCTGTGCTTATCTATTTTAAAACCCTCATATGCTAAACTCATTATGAATTTACTTGTCTGTTTCTGCATCTTACACATCATTTTTCTCTAACACCTAGCCCATTATTTCTAATGGGAGGGAGGAGGAGATTTTTGTTTTGTTGATATCACAGTATTGTAATAAATTAGATATACCCCAAATTAAAATAACAACAGTGTTTTGTTACATATTTATAGTTATGTTTGCTTCATGTGTTAGCATTTTCCACATGATACCCTGTTCACAATACCCTTTTTTAAAGCGCTTGGTTATTTTACAAACTTTGTTCTTAAATGTTTCCTAATTCTCATTGAATGCCACAGTCAATTATGTGTAACTCATTTAATTAACTTGGCAATGAAAATGCAGTGAATAAACAGTCAGCAGAAAAAAATAAATATGCTATAAAGAAGGATTTACATTTATATTTTGTACAAAGTAAATATAATAAACTTTGTATAGATAAAATAGAATGCATGGCCAAGCAAGACATTTGAAAATTTCAGCAGTGCCTTAAAGAAAATTAAGAAATCATTCATTATGGCAGACTGATTGTACTTATGCATATACTGTGACATATAATCATGAGTTCAAAGTGTGGAAATATTATAATTTTAGTTTAATGATATGAATTCATTACCATCTTATATGTAATTTTTCTAGTATTAAGCATCAACAAGCTGCTTATGTGAGACCTCAATGTTATTTTGTTATCCTTCAACATAAATTTATAAAATGCATAGCATCATAAATTTAACTACTTATAGCTAAATATATGACATTTTATTTGAAAGCCACAAATTGAAAATGCACAGCATACTATTTCCTCCATTTAAATTTACATACTGCAAATGATAAATTCTTAATATTAGGAGTAAGCAAAAACAAAAGTCAAAGTGTGGCAGACTATACTGGATTATACCTACTGTTGTAACTTGTAAGAACAAAAGCAGAAAATACATAGATGAAAAGAAAAAAAGCACACAAAATAACATATACCTAAAAAATGATTTGCCAGACTCAGCTCCAAAATGTATCCAAATAAAAATTGGCATCTATGAATAGGGGACTGATGGAAACTTCTCTGGATGGTTCCCTAGGGAATTACCTGCAGGTTGCTTTATAGTCTAGCTTACATAAGTGGGGGAAGATTCTTCACTCTGCCTGTAGAATCCATTTCTAGTTGGTGACTTAAACAGAGTGCTCTCCAAGTAAAGCAAATTATTTTTCTGGAAAAGATATACTGTGTCAGAAATGGAGCTGTGGAGAGTAAAGTGAGTCAAAGTAACTTTAAGCCTACAAAAGAGATTTAGAGAAAATATTAAGGAAACTCCAACTAGAAACAAAATAAATTAAAGTATTTCACTTATTAAAAATGAAAAAAATAAAATAAAATACTGCATACTTTGGCATTTACAAGAGTTACACAGATCTGCCTACCCCAGATTTAGCCCCCATAAAGAAAATTTTGCCAGTGGGTTAGGCTTCCTACTTATACAAAGAGCATGGCAGCTTTTTCATTCAGTAAAATAGCCTTTTAGGTAAATAGATATCAAAGCAAACTTCTACTAGTTATCCACAAAAACAGACATAAATGATGAGTTCAAATTATAAAATATTTGAAACATAAAATTGAAAGATAATGATAAATATAGAGGTCAATTAATATAAGAGAAAATAAATACAATGCAAGAAACAGAAGATACATTAGATCTAACTAGTATCTTTAGAAGCATCACAATCAAGTTGTCTACCTAAAAAAGAGTAGACTAACATGAAATGGAAGAATTTAGAGAAATAGAGATAGTTTCTGAAAATGGAAAATATTATTTGTAGGCAATTTCTAATTCCAGTTATAATATTATAGCTTATAGTTTGTAAATATTCCTAGCAAACCTAGCAGGAAGTGGTATAAGATACACAAATGAATCATTGTCAGAGTATGCAAGAGATGCTAAGGCAGTCAAGATATGTGGGAACAGGAAGGAAGGGACTCTCGCTGCCTTGAGCACAGCTTTCTATGCACTGCTTTCTTCTTTAGGGAATTTATCTATTTTTGAGGCATAGTAATGAAAAGAACAATGGACTGTTTCTAGAAGGAAAGAAAACATTTAAAATGCTGTCAAAAACTTTAAAGCAAGCAGACAAAAATTAGAGTTTAGAGATATGAGGGTACCAAGGACTTCTCACAGACAGAAGGGGAAAAAAGAAGTTAGCCAAACACTTGACACACATTTTTATATTGAGGCATTTGCTGATTTTTAAGCTGCACAGAGTAGGATGTTAAGAAGTAATATATAAATTGGCTAAAAATTATAGTGGACCATTTGGCAGTCCCATAATACTAGACAAAAAGAAAGATGTAATTCATTATCTGCCCAGGAGGAGAATCCTAGTAACTACTCCATGCTCACATTTGGACCACCTAGAGGATTACACATTCAGATTAAAAATAAGATTTACAAACATGCCTGTATGGTTTAGAAAATTCCCAATTTTTGACTGGACTCAGACAATCTGCTCTCCTGTTGTCTGTCAGAGAGTAAAGTAAATCCTGTCTCTAGAGAAAAAAGAAAGTCATCCATAGCCTCAATAAGTTTTAGACACAATAGCTGGCATTTAATATAAATTACCATGCATACCAACTACTAAATGAGTAAATGCATGCATACACATATATGCATAAATAAATAAATTATATATAGGTACATATATGCGTATGTGTATATATGTGTGTGTGTGTGTGTGTGTGTGTGTGTGTGTGTGAGTATATATGAGTGTGAAGAAAGACTAAAAACAAGCACAATAAAGATACAAGTGACAAAGATACTGCAGTTATCAGATTTTTTAAATATTAAAATTCATTGTCATTATTTCAAGAAAATACATGAGAAAAATATAGGAATTCATTGAGCATAAGATACTATATTCACAATAACCACACACACACACACACACACACACACACACACACACACACACACTCACACACACAAAGAAATACCTTGGCATCTTCCCAACCAGAGAAGTGAAAGACCTTTACAACAAAAATTACAAAATATTGCTCAAAGAAATCAAAGATGACACAAACAAATGGAAAAAAAGTCCATGCTCGTGGATTGGAAGAATCAACATTGTTAAGATGTCCATCCTACCCAAGGTTATCTACAGATTCAATGCAATTCCCATTAAATTACCAGCAGCATTTTTCTCAGACCTGGATACAACAATACAGAAATTCATATGGATTCATAAATGACCATGAATAGCTAAAAAAAATCCTCAACAGAAGAAAGAGTTATCTCATTTCCAGACTTTAAACCTTAGTATAAGACTGCAATAATCAAAACAGCCTGGTATTGTTACAAGAACAGGCATATAGACCAATGGAACAGGATAGAGATTATGGAAGCGAAACCTCAATTTCTCAACCAACTCATCTTTGACAAAACCACTGAGAAGAGGAGAACTTATTCAGTAAATGGTGCTGGGAAAACTGGCTGATCACATGCAGAAGATTAAAACAAGACCCCTACCTATTACCATACACAAAAATCAACTCTCAGTGGATCAAAGTCCTAAAGGTAAAACCTCAAACTAAAAGAAAATGCAGGAGACACCCTTATGGAAATTGGAGCTGTAAACCAATTTGTGATCAAAACTCCAAGTGCCCAGACCATAAGAGGTAAGATAGACAAGTGGGACCTCATCAAACTGACAAGCTTCTGCAAAATCAAAGAAACCATCAAGAGAGAGTGGAGACAGCCCACAGCCTGGGAAAAAATATTTGCCAACTGTATATCTGAGAAAGGCCTGACATCTAGTATCCATAAGGAACTCAACCATGCCAAAAAGAAAAAAAGAAAGTGCCCTATTAAAAAGTGGGCAAAAGAAATGAATAGATACTTCTCAAAAGAAGACATACAGAGCAGCCAACAGATACATGAAAAAATGGTCAGCCTCACTAGTCATCAAAGAAATACAAATTAAAACTACACTGAGATTTCATTTAACTCCAGTCAAGATGGCCCACATAACTCCAGTCAAGATGGCCATCATCAATAACTTAAAAAACAACAGATGCTGGAGAGAATGAGGGAAAAGGAAGAACTTCTACACTGTTGGTGGGAGTATAAACTAGTACGAACTCTAATGTGACCTCTTCTGGGAATATACCAGGAGGAACTCAGATCATTCTATAAAAAAGATTCCTGTGCAGGCATGTTTATTGCAGCACTATTCACAATCCAAAAACATGGAACCAACCGTGCTGCCTATAGAAAGTAGGCTGTATAAAAAAAAACCTGTGTGGTACATATACATGTTGGAATATTATGCAGTCATAAATAAAGATAGAATTATGAAATTTGCAGCAACTTGGATGGATTTAGAGTCTGTAATATTCAGTGATCTATCACAGAAACAAAGAACTGAGTACCACATGTTCTCACTCATAAGCAGACCCAAAACAATTATCGTAATTCTACGACAAAAGGATTAGCAGTAGTGGGGAACTGCCAGAGAAGGGAGGGGAGCACACTTCGTCAATAAGGGTACCTGATCTCTAACCAGGTGAAGTGGGGACCAAAGTGAGGTTCAGACTTTATCTGTGCAATGACCAGTTGTATACCTAATCCTGAATTGTACCCTACATCTTTAAAATAAAAATTTTAAAAAATCAAATGGAAACTATAGAAGTAAAAACCAAAATATCTGAAATTAAGAACTCAATAAATTAAGTTTAACTTCAGATAGCTGAAGAAGAAATTAGTGAACTAAAAAATAAGCTTTCAGACAATATTCAAACAACATCAAGGGCAAAAAAGATGAAAAATACATATGGGAATTTAAGAGAATTATGAGATATGGTGAATTATTTAATATATATATGATTTGAGTCTCAGAGGTGGCAAAAGAAAAAGGATAATTAAAATAATGCTTAAAACAATGATGGCTATAATTTTCCAAAACTGATAACATCAACTGCAGGTTCAATAAGTAAACTGCTAGGAATCCAAACATAATTTACTTTCTAAGAATTAAATAAGTGGCAAAAAGGCATATCATATTAATAATATTTTAGCCCTTCTTAAAATTAACAATAAAGAGAAATTATTTGATAGAAGCAAAGATAAAAATACCTATTACTTCATAAGAATCAACAGCAAAACTGACAATCGACCTCTCAATATATTTAAAAAAATGGAATCCAGGATATAATGAAATAGTGATTTTAATTTAAAGCAAATATCTGCCAGTCCAAAAACTCATATTCAGTAAAACACCACTTCTAGGCAAAAAAAAAAAAACAACTTTTCTTAACTGTATGATAAAGAAAAATAAATATTTCTAGAAGAAGGAAATTATTCCATATAGAAAATCAGAAATAGAAGATAGAATAGAAATTTTAAAAATGATAATGTGGGTAAATCTAAGTGCAAATATACTATGCAAAATACTAATAATGTCTACTGGGGTTTAAAATATATGTAGACTAGCCAGGTGTGGTGGCTCACACCTCTAATTCTGGCATTTTGGGAGGTGGAGGTGAGAGGATTGCCTGAGCCAAGGAGTTCAAGACCAGCCTGGGCAACTCGGCGAGACCTTGTCTCTACAATAAATCAAAAAATTTAGCCAGGCATGGTGGCGTGCACCTGTAGTTCCAGCTACTTGGAAGGCTGTGGCAGAGGATCACCTGAGCCCTGCAGGTTGTGGCTGAAGTGGCCATGAGCATGCCATTGCATCCAGCCTGGGCAACAGTGAGACTGTGACTCAAAGTCTCACACACACACACACACACACACACACACACAATCTTTCAATCAATCAATCAATCAGTCAATCAATCAATCAGTCAATAAAATATATGTAGAATTGAAATCCAGGACAACAGTGATAGAAACAGCAGACGGTTGATCAACGAATTTGTCTTGGAAATAAGCTATATCTTATGTTAAATAATATTAATACAAAACTGGACGTTTTAATATCAAAAAAGCCAATTAAATAAGTGTAAGCAAATGTGTAAGTAACAAAAAATAGAAGAAAATGGAAAGAAAGAAATATACTTGATTCAAAAGATAGCAAAAAATAGAAAATGAACATAAAAGGGATTAAAGAGATTGAAATTGAATAGCATGTATAATAGACTAAATACTCTAAATAAAGGATTTTTCTCATGGATAAAACAGGAACAATAAAATCATAAATCAAACTATATTTTTAGGAAAATCCATGCTTTTTTAAAATTTTAAAGATGAGGGGTACAATTTAGGGTTAAGTGTACAAATGTTGATTATGCAGGTACCCTTGTTGATGAGGTGTGCCCCTCCCTCCCCTAGCAGTTTCCTTCAACTGCCAATCCCATCCCCCTCCCCCAGCAGTTTCCCACTACTGCCAATCCCTTTCTTACAGTATTATGATAATTGTTCAAGGTCTGCTTATGAGTAAGGACGATGCACCCTTTCAATATGAATGCACAGTAGGATGAAAGTAAAAGAATGTAGTATGTTATATACCATTGAATATTGACAACAGCAAGCTGATTTAGTTATATTAACATAAATCCAATTGACCTTAAGGTCTAAAATTTTAGTAGAGATATAAAAGTACATTTCATGCATCATGTAATAGAGTATGTATTAGTTTTCTATTACTGTGCACCAAATTACCACAAATACAATAAATAGCTTAAAACAACACACATATTTTTCTCACAATTTCCATGGAGCAGGATTCCAGAAATGGTTTAGCTGGGTTCTTTGCTCTAGGTTCCTGCCATGCTACTATCAAGCTGGACCACCTTCTTATCTTAGCAATGAAATTGGTGAAAAAAAGTCACGGTTTTTTGTTTGTCTAGAAATGTTACTTCACTGATTATGAATTGGCAGTTGATGGGTATTTTATTCCAATTAAAGGTGCCATTTCTTTTTCTTCGACTAGGTGAAAAACTACTCATTCAAGTTGTTGACAGAATTCATTTCCCTGTGGCTGTATGATGGAGGACTCTGGATTCTTACTGGCAGTTGGCTAGAGTCTGCTATCAGGCCCTGGAGGCTGCCCACCGTGCCTTGCTGTGCAGCCCTCTCCATGAGCAGTTCAAAGCATGGCTATTTACTTCTTCAAGTCCAGCAAGAGAACTTTCCCTACTCTGCTGAAACAGGACCTTACATAACACAGTGTAATCACGAGGTGACATGTCATCACATTTGCTGTACGTTTTTGGCTAGAAGCACAACATGGCACCCATTGTGTCCGTTTTCTGGAGTTATAACACCTGAAACAAGGCAATTTACAAAGAAAAGAAATTTATCTCTTTCAGTTCTGGACACTAGGAAGTCTGAGGTCAAGGTTCACATATGGTAAGGAACTCATTGCTGGTGGGCACTCTCTGCAAAGTCCCAAGGAGACACAGGGCATCACATGGTGAAGTAACTGAGTGTTTTAGCTCAGTCTCTCTTTCTCTTCTTATAACATCATCAATACCTTACCCTCATGAACTCATCTAATCCTAACTACCACCTAAAGTTCTCACTTCTCAAATATTATAGGTGGATTCCCTACACTCGTAATACTGTTACACTGAGGATTAAATCTCAACATGAGTTTCCAAGGGGACAAACATTCAAATCATAACACACTTCAAGAAGAGTAGATTACACAGGGTATAAAGCTAGGGGGTGAATAAATGTTTTCTTCAAACAGTTATTAATTTTAAAATACAGACTTATTGGCTTATAAAATAATTCTCAATGAACATATGAAAGCATATATTTATACTTTCTGTAGATTAATTAAATTATATTATAATAATATGTAATATAACTATAATGTGGCAAAAGAGGTAAGATGTAAAAGAGGGTATCGAGGACAAGGAGGCAGTGGGGAGAAGAAAGAAAAAGCCTCTGAAGGCTTGGAAATTACACATTTTTAAGAAACAAATGAATCGCATAAAAAGTGGAAGTCAGAAAATATTTTTTATTTAATTGTATTGAAAATATGACATATCAAAGCCTGTGAGATACAGAGAAAATACTCCTATGAGGGATATTTACCACCTTAAATGTATATCTTACAGAAAAAAGGCTAAAAATTAATTATTGCAATTTCCATCTCAATAAATTATCCTTTAATTTTTTTTAATTTTAAGTAACGGGCATTCTGAGCAGTGTAAGGTGCTATCTCTTTGTGGCTTTAATTTGCATTTCTTACCCTGAGAATTATTTCTAAAATAGCAAATAAGCCCATATAAAGTATAACAAAGTAAATAGTAATGGTAGGAGTTGAAATGGATAAGATAGAAAACAATAATACAATAAAAAAATTAATTCAGATAAAAAAATGTTTTGAAAAATATAGTTTATAAACCACTAGCAGATATGATCAAGAAAAAAAGAAAAGGCACTTGTTCAAAACCATGTAAATGCAATGGAGTTGTAAATTAGGAATATGAAGCTCTGTGACAGGAATGAGTTTGTGGCAACCGAGAGATGCCCCAAGGATTTGGGGTTCTAATAATATTACTTTCCTGATCTGAATGATGGCTGCACAAAAGTGTGTTTTATATTTGATACAAATTCGTCAAGCTAGCCACTAGTTTTTTTTCATTTTTCTGAAAATATGCTATGATTCAACAAAATATTATGTCAAACTACAATGACATAATAAACATGTAAATAAATAAAATAATAAAAATAATTATAATTAAAAAGTGACAAATCTATAGTTATATTTTATTTTTACTAGATTATTTTAAATGTCCTTATAAATTGCTCTAAGCTAACATATACCTTTAAACGTAAAAATTAAATGAAATGGAAATGTCTAGAAAAATACCAAATTGTTCTCCTACCATAAGAAATAGATCCTGCCGGGCTCAGTGGCTCAGCCTGTAATCCCGTGCTTTGGGAGGCTGAGGTGAGTGGATTGCCTGAGTCCGCGGGTTCAAGACCTGCCTGGGCAGCGAGACCTCATCTCTACATTAAATCAAAAAATCAGCCGGGCATGGTAGCGCATGCCTGTAATTCCGGTTACTTGGAAGGCTGAGGCAGAAGGATCTCTGGAGCCCAGCAGGTCGAGGCTGCGGTGGCCGGGAGCAGCCACTGCACTCCAGTCTGGGCAACAGAGTGAGACTCCAACTCAAAAAAAAACCCAAACAAACAAACAAAAAAAATTAAATGAAATGGAAATGTCTAGAAAAATACCAAATTGTTCCCCTACCATAAAAAATTAGATCCTTTTAATAAATTGAGATGAAAATAAAGAACAAAAATGTCATTAGGCCCAGAATTATAGCTAAATTTTACCAGATTCCTCAAATTTGCAACAACTTCAAAGACTATGAAAGGAAGAAAAGTCAAGGCCTCTCTGATTCATTTGTTAATCTAACAATACTTTGAAAGCAAAATTGGATGAAGAAAATAAAGAAATGGAAACATAGACCAAACTCACTTGTAAAGGCTCATGTGAATTTTAAAAATGTATTTGTGGTAAAATAAGCATAAAATCTTCATACTTACAAAGCCCAACTGACTGTAAGTTCAGGTCAATTAATAAAAATACCCACATTAAACACTGATAATAAAAATACCCACATTAAACATTGATATACCTCTGATAAAATGCATAGATTCTAAGAATACTGAGAAAATGTTAGAAATGGAAGAAAAAATAAAATGCAAGTTACCTACCAAAGAAAATATATATCTTCAGGATTAAGTGATTGTAAGGATGTAAAGAAATCATTATTAATCTAGAATACAATACCCAGGCATACTGACAATAAAATGTGGGGATAAAATTAATTTAGTTTTAGAAATTCAATGATTCAGAAAGTGTAAATTTTTAAAAATACTTGAGACTCTGGTTGGAAGAATCCTAGAAAGGGTAAAGATACACAAAGTGTGCAATGTCAAATATATATGTATATATTTCAGGTTGTTAGCTCAGAAACAAACAGTTCAAATTAGAAGAGGGAGCCAGTAAGAAAGATTTGTCAGACAAATGAAAAGAAATATCATAATAAATCATATGTATAATTAAGTGATTATTTCTTCTACAATGAGATAAAATTAGGAATCAATGTTAAAAACAAAACACCACCAAAAATACTAATAAAAATGAAACAGAAAACCCAATGTAAGTTGTGGTCTCAAGATAAAGCAAACCAAACTGTAGCATAAGAGTATGATAAAAGAATCATTTCATTCTGGTTTTGTTCCTTTGGATTACTTTTCAATTTTTGCAGGTACACACTTCTTATTGTGACAAATATTCACAAAATAATATTACTCTCAGCATTGTTAATATACTTCACTTTTTAGAATTAGATTAGAGAAAATCATCAAAGGCTTAATTATAATTACAGAAGAGAGATGAGGACAAATTCATCATTTTCTTGCTTCACATATTGGGAAGTTGACAAAAAGTTTTTAAAGTTGATTCTTCAATAAAGAACTCTATTGAAGTATAATACTTAAAGTTAAAAACAGAATAAAACATTGCTAATGCTACTAATAATAAAACTAAAAATAATAATAGTGTAGATGATAGAAGGGAAATGAGAAATAAACCAAGGCTATAAAACCTCTTATTGTTTCCATCAGGGAGATGGCATATATTGTAAACCATGAATAAATCAAGTGACCAGAGGTTTTTGTATATTTCCTATTGTCATGGTAACCACCATTGGAAGTAAAATCGATCATTTCTGAAGAATGGGAATGGAATAAATTTGGAGGGAATACGTTATGTTTACTTTTGTAACCTTCAATATTGCTTACATTACTTATTTTGCACTGTAAATAAATAAAAAATAATTATAGCCTCGATTTGTCTG
>NW_007247477.1:0-952 GCF_000164805.1 Carlito syrichta
TTAGGTTTGGTCTCTGAAGTGATCATCATCTCTTGCAGGTTTGTCTGTCTTTTGAGCTTCTTTTCTATGCTTTGACAGTTTGGGTTAGTTCTGTGTTTTGGTCTTCAAGCTCTGAGATTCTTTCTTCGGCTTGGCTGATTCTGCTTTCCATGCTTATTAGTCTGTTGTTCATTTCCATCACAGTATTCTTTACTGCTGTCATTTCTGACAACAACTCCTTCCTATTTTCCTCTTGTCTCTCCTCAATTTTTTTAATTCTCTCCATTAATGTCTTGACGTCTGGGTTTGTTGCATGTAGCCAGTCATTCTGGGGACTCTTCATTGTCTGTGTTCCAGAATCTGTTTTCTCATTGTCTGGTCTCCCAGGGGTCTGTGTAAGACCTATATTCTTCTTTTGGTTTTTCTTCATTTGTGCGGTTTTTCCCCCCTCCTTACTTTTTCCTTCCCTCCACGTCACCGTCTTCTTTAATTCTGTTATTCAGGGGTAAAGGGATTGGTTTTACTTCTGTTTGTTCAATCTCCTATTCTTTATGTACGTCCTCTTACTTTGTTCAATTCTGAAGTTGCACTGTAGGTTGGAGGTGGTCCTTTTTGCAGTTTTGAGATGTACTTAAGGGGAGAGCTGTGATTCAAAATCTGTCTGCAGGTCCTGGTATTCGCTGACAGGCGTGTGGATAATGTGGAACCCACTTCCCACTGCCCTGGAATCTTTCCAGGGCAGTGGGGCTGTAGGTTTACTCCCTGAAATAAAATGTGGTTAGCAGAGGGCAGAGAATGAAACGTATAGTGAGTAGAATCTGTGAGTGTAGACACAGATAACTCAATTCCCTTTAGACCTCATGCCATTACAATATGACTACCCTGACTACTCTGATTAAACATCACCATCGGGGTCACCAGTATCAGACAATAGAATCCCATACCTTACTAGCAGCCATAAGTAAACTTATCA
>NW_007247477.1:1343-21854 GCF_000164805.1 Carlito syrichta
TCTTGATGTGGATCTCCTCCGGCCGGGTTGTGATGAGCTACCCGTGCCAGAGGCCGCGGCGGGCGCGGCGGCGGCGACGGCGGCGGCGGCGGCGGGAGCGCTGGTGGGGGGAGGGGCTGCGGCAGCAGCGGGAGAGGACGATGCAGTAAAAATGTCCAGTCCTTGCGATGTTCCAGTGATAGCGATGGCCGAGCTCTGTTTGAGGAGTAGGCTGCAATGCTGGAGTCCCCAGCCTCCCGGGGGCGAGAGTCAGAGACCCACTGCAGATCTCCCTTGCAGAGGGCTTCAGACACCGGGTTGCCAGGTCGCCATCTTGCCCCCTCCCCCTCTCCAGGAATCTTTTTATGTCTGCTTTGATTTCAGTGTGGACCCAGTAGTTATTCAGCATCATGTTACTTAGTGTCCATGTCTTTGTGGGCTTTGGGAAAATTTTGTTGGTGTTGATATTTATTTTTATTCCTCTGTACTCTGAGAAGGTGCAGGGAAAGATTTCAACCTAATGGAATGTTTTTATTCTTTGGTTATTGGGTGGAATAATCTGCAAGTATCTATTAAGTCTATTTGATTGAGTGTCAAGTTAAGGTTCTG
Source organism: Carlito syrichta (assembly GCF_000164805.1). Lineage (NCBI taxonomy): Eukaryota > Metazoa > Chordata > Mammalia > Primates > Tarsiidae > Carlito > Carlito syrichta. The sequence goes on from NW_007247477.1 coordinate 1,932, forward strand.
GATCTCCTTGTTGATTTTTTGCCTCAATGATCTATCTAAGCTTCTGGATCTCCTTGTTGGCTTTTTGCCTCAATGATCTATCTAAGGCTATTAGTGGGGTATTCACTTGAATAGTGTTAGAGTTAATGTCTTTTTTTAGTTTACATAGTAGTTGCTTTATAAATGCTGGTACTCCTGTGTTGGATGCATATATGTTTAGGATAGCTATTTCTTGTTGATGGATTGAACCTTTAATCATTATGTAGTGGTTCTTTGTCATCTTTTTTATAGCTTAATGGTTGTTTAAGATGGCCACTCCTGCCTTCTTTTGTGATCCATTTGCCTGGAAAGTCATTTTCTATCTTTTAACTTTGAGTCTGTGTGCATCCCTTGAGTTGAGATTAATTTCCTGGATGCAGCAAATAATTGGGTCATGATTTCTTATCCAGTTTGCTGTTCTGTGTCTTTTCAGTGGTGCATTCAGTCAATTCACATTCAGGCTGATTAATAATCATGTGATTGCTTATCCCTGTCATGAAGGTTTCATAAAGTTTTTTTTCTTTGTTTGCTTGCTTTCTTTTGGCTTTGGGGTTAATGTATGTGTGTTTTCAAATTTCTTACTGCCCTGCATTCTCTGTTGATTCTATGCTCTGCTGTTCTCTTGGGAAGTGTGTGATCATTCTTTTCTTTTTTCTTTCTTCTGTGCTTAATACCTTTTTAAATGTCTCCTGGAGAACTGGTTTTGGAGCTACATAATCTCTTAGGGAGTGGATGTCTGGGAAAGATTTTAAACCTCCATCACTGATGAAGCTGAGCTTGACTGGGTAGGAAATTCTTGGCTGAAATTGGTTATCTTTGAGGACTTTCAATATAGGATTCCTGTCCCTTCCTGCTTTTAGTGTTTCTGCTGATAGGTCTGCTGCTATTCTGGTTGGTTTTCCCCAGTATGTAGTCTGACCTTTCACTCTTGCTACCTTTAAGATTTTTTTCTTTTGTGCCTATTTTGTGTAGGTGAATTACTATGTGTCTAGGAGTTGGTGTTCTCATTTGATGTCTTATGGGGTTTCTCTGTATCTCTTGTGCTTCGCTGGTCACATCTCTGGTGAGATGGAAAAGTTTTCTTGGATAATCTCCTGGATTACTTGCTCCAAGTTATTCTCCATTTCCCTTTCTTCTTCTGGGATACCAATCAGGCATATGTTCGGCCTCTTGGTAAAATCACACATTTCTTGTAGGCTTTGTTCTTTCTGACTTTTCTTTCTATGTTTTTTTTACAGATTAGGTTAATTCCATGTTCTGGTCTTCAAGTTCTGAGCTTCTTTCTTCAGCTAGATTAATTCTGCTTTCTGTGCTTGTCATCTTGTTATTTATTTCCTGGATGAAAATTTTTATTGTCAAAATCTCTGTTACAAGTTCTTTCAGTCTTGCATTTTGTCTTTCTTGAGTCTTATTCACTCTTTCCATGCATTCCCTAATTCCTGTCATATTTTGGGGTCAGTGGTTGGTGACTTTCATTGTTTGGACTCTAGGGTATGATTTTTCGGGAGTTTTCTCTTTGTTACACTTGAAATTGCCTGTGGTCTTTTGTGGTTTTTCATTTATTGCAGATCTCTTGTTTTTCTCTTTAGTTATGTTATTCAGTGTCAGTGGGAAGGATTTTCCCTTCCGATGTTTGCTCAGGCCTCTATTCTTCTGTGATTGAGTTCTGGATTTGTTCTATTTTGAAATAGGTGAGTGAGTGAGAAGCTTTGCTGTCTATTGTAGTTTTTGAAAGTTGAATAAAGTAAGGGATGGGGTGCTAGGATTCAGAAGCTACTTGCAAATTACAATGTTCACTGATTTTGGTGTGTTTTCCCTGAGACCCACTCCCTACCACCACTGTATATGATGATGCAATGTAGAAACCAATGCAAAAAAACAATTGAATACACACACACTCAGACATACACACACTCCACAAAACATACTAGACTAAAACAAAGTGAAAGAAAGCAAACAACAACAACAGAAAAACAAGAAAACTGAACACACACACACACACACACACACACACACACACTTAGCACAAAGTGAATAGATAATAAAAAGAGAGAGACTGGGGAAAAAAAGGAATTCAGATTGAACCCTCACACATATATTGGCACATACCTTAACCTATAAAAATAAGAATAAACAGAAGAACAATAGAGCAAAAATAAACCACCACCAAAAGCAAAGTTGAAGTTCAGCACTCAATCATTCACAATCATACATGAACAGAAAACAACATACAAAATAATAAAGAAACAGGGAAAGAAAAAAAAGAAACAAGTTGGCGAAATGAGATCAAACCCTCTCATACACATTCATGCACAAAGGAAAACTATTTGAAAAATAGATGAACTAACAAACAGGCCAAAAAATTTTCAAAAAATTAGAAAAATTAAAAAAACAGCCTGCCTTCTTGTGGCAGGCATGTAATTGTTCCCCTAATTTGGTCTCTCCTAAAGTGCTTCCACCTCTTTAACTCTCTCCTTAGTGTCCAGAGCAAGGAAGGAGGAGGGGCAGTGGAGGTGTGTGGGGCTGCAGTCCTCTCCTCTCAAACTCGTATGATTGGGAGATCTCCTCACTGAGAGGCACAGAATTGTCTCTTCCTCAGTTGTGTACTTGCAGGACTACCCCAGTCACGCCTATCCTGTAATGGAGTTCTCCTATTGAGACTGATGTCCAGGACCTGCCTGGGTTTGTCCCTCTCAGTCATGGCCCAGCTGAGTGGGTCCGACATTCAGAGGATTGCTGGGGATAAGTGGATTTGGGTCAGCCCTAGACTCACCACTGATCACTTTGAAGTCTTTCCTTATCCTTTTCTGTCCACACCCTTTGTCCCATGACTGGATCAGGATAGGGGGTGGAGCTCCTGTGACTGAGCACTTGTTAGGTCCCTCCAAAGGTTGTGCTTTTAGGACATTCCCTCTGGGTCATAGTCACCCCAAGTAACTGATCTGACAATCACAGAGATCATGTCTGTTGTTCCATGGTGAGCAGGTTGAAGCACTTTCCTGCCCCATCTTCAAGATGGTGGTGGGGTGCCTCTCTTATTCTCTTCCATGGGACTCTGCCTTTGGACTCCTCTGCAGCCCCCTGCTGCCAGTGCCTGGCCAGGCACTGAATTGGTGAGGCAAAGCCTGGGGCCAGCACTCTCTCCTGCTGCAGTGATGAGGTAGAGCCTGGGGTGATAGTCTCTCCCTGTCACTTCTTCATAGGAAAACTTTTGTCCATTTAACAAAGAAATGGTGCTTGGCTTCTGTGACCTGGGAAGAGCCAGGAACAAAGTACCAGGTCACAGAGAATTTGCAGCACCAGCTGTTGCACCAGGCCCATTTCCACTTGCTCACAAGCCCCCACTTAGTCCATCTGTCCCAGTATTTTCTTCCCAGGAAGGGTTTTGTTGAATAAAAAAAGGCACTTGCCTTCTGCATCCTTGGAATTGTGAGGGTCCAAGTCCAGCAGCTGCAGCACCAGCTGCTGTACCAGGAAAACCCAGGCTGCTAGCTCCCTAGCCCTCACTCAGTCAGCTACTCACATGCCCACTCATTCACCAGCATGTACACAAAAGTTTCCATACACTCACTGACTCACACTGGAACTCACATTGTCTGACTGGCTCAGTCGCCATCTTCCTGAGTCTGCAGTTTACAAAACATCCAGGTAGTTTGCATGCACACTAAACCATGAGACCACTGCTTTAGTAATTGAAGTTTATGCATTAATATCTTGAGTAAAACTTATAAAGTAAAATAAATACATAAAGAAGAAATATTAAGTGTGTAATGACTGTCAGATTTGTCAATTAACCTAAAATCCTAATATAAAATAACCCCCCAAAAATATGTTGGCTCTGCAAAAGACAAATTAAAAAAATAAATGAAATTCAATAAGAAGTTTGTGGTAGTAGAAGACCAAAAAGCAAAACATAAGAAAGGCAGTCAGAAACACACTAAGTGAAATAAGCCAGGTACAGAAAGACAGATATCACATGTTCTAGCTCATAAGTGGTATCTAAAAAAATTGATCTCATAGAAGTAGAGAGTAGAATAGTAGTTACCAGAGACTAGGGAAAGTACCAGAGATTGATTGATAGACACAAAAGTATAGGATAAATAATTTTCAACATTCAACAGCACTGTAGGGTAAGTATGGTTAACAATATGCATATATCCAAAATTTATGTATGTATATGTATATGTCCAAAATTTAGAAAAGAGGATTTTTAATGTTCTCAATACAAAGAAATAATAAACATTTGAGGTGATGGACATCTTAGTTACCCCTATTTGGTCATTAAACATTGCAAATATATATCAAAATACTACTCTGTGTCTCATAAATGTGTACAATTATTGTTTCAATTAAAAATAGTAAGCCGGGCTCAGTGGCTCAGCCTGTAATCCTGCGCCTTTGGGAGGCTGAGGTGAGTGGATTGCCTGAGCCCGCGGGTTCGAGACCCACCTGGGCAACTTGGCGAGACCTCATCTCTAAAATAAATCAAAATATTAGTCGGGTGTGGTAGCACGCACCTGTAGTTCCAGCTACTTGGAAGGCTGAGGTGAAAGGATCACCAGATCCCAGCAGGCGAGGCTGCAGTGGCCAGGAGCAGCCACTGCACTCCAGTCTGAGCAAGAGTGAGACTCTAACTCAAATAATAATAATAATAATAATGATAATAATAATAATAAATGTTAAAAAAAAGAAACAGCAGACAAACATGTGGGAAAAAGACACGAGGTATTCAAATGGGAAGAAAGAATAAATTATGTATTTATATCTTCAAGTATGAGATTTAACAAAAAAACAAAAAACACATCTTGATCATCAGGGAGCTCAAACACTGAACAAACTTGTAAACTTGTAAATGAAGCTTGTAGTTTCCTCACAATGGAGATACTTATAATAAGATGGGCATAGATGCATGCAGGAAGGGATCCTAAGTGGAGAAGAATCACTTCTTCTTAAGTGGTAAAGGATTTGTCTAAAAACTTTCACACTTTCCAATTAAATTAAGGAGTTTATCAGAGTAAAGTAACAACTGGTTGGGATGCCTCTTACTGTATTCCCAGTATGGACCAAGATTCTGTGAAGCATGGGAAGGATGCTTATTAAGACGCTTCTTGTCAACTAAAAAATAAAAGACATATAATTTAAACAAATAGAGCAATATAAGTCAGAGAATAATCAGGTATTGGGTTGTAATGGTTCAAGATCTCTGAAATAGAGGAATTCAGATAATTGTTTTAGATACATTTATTTCAAAGTGAAGTTATATCCTGCTGATCAGTTACATTCCTGACCTGATCACATTACATATAGTTTGCAATGTATTATATCTATATTCCTCTTCATGTCATAATAATAACAGCTAACACTAATGAAGCAATACATTTTGGTCAGGTGCTGTGCTAACTTTACTGCATATATTGTCTCACTTAGTCCTTTCAATAAACTTTGGCTGTGGGTTCAATTATTTACATCATTTTACAGATAGAGTACTTGAGGTCCAGTTTACAGATAAGTAACTTTCTAAAGGTCAGATTACTAGGATCTAATGGAGTCTGTATTCCAATCCAAATATTTTGACTCCTAAATCAATGCTCTTATCCACTACCCTAGAATATTTAATGGAGCTGACAGCATTTTATTGAGGTTCCTAGCAGATTTCTGTCTTTGTCAGATTTATTATTATACTCCAAACTTCAAGCATCTGTTGTATCTCTTTCTACTGTTTGGTCCTGACACATTCAGACTTCTTAATAACTATATTGTGTGATAATATTGTACTCTATTATATGAAGACTTCTAGTAAACTCAGTTATGTCCTTCACATTAATAAATATGGTTGATTATTGTACCAATGGTAATAGAGTTAAAACAGCATGAAGATAATTAAACCAACCATTTATGTATATGTTGTATCTCCATGGAGAAATTAAAGGAATAAGTATTCAATTTAAAAAAAATTGACCCTTTCCTTTCATAATCACCGCATTCTATTTGCAATTGAACAATACAGCCTTACCTTACCATGGCATAACTGAAAGAACAATTATCTGGCATAAAGTAGAAATCCAAAGGTGATTGAAAGATCAAGACTATCCTGTAATGAAATGAATGAAGATTCCAACCTACCCTATAAGTAACTGTTAATAATCTAAGATATCTGATTGAATTATGTAAGACACTTGACTTACTGTCTTGCTTTTCCTAATTAGTGGCAGTTTAATGTTCTACAAATAGAAGAAAACTTGAATGCTTTAGAAAATAGCACATAGCCAATAAGGAATATAAAGTTATTACACATACACAAAAGTTACTGATTAATATGGTACATATACCATCAAATTCATGCCCACACAGGCTTAGAGGGAGCAAGAAAGCATACAAATTCTGGCCATGAAATTATTAGCTTACCACCACCAAAAATAACTACACTCTACACATCATGCTTTACTCATAGCATTATTCAAGAGAAATAAAACACAGGTTATATATGTACTTTTATATTTTGCAGTAGCTAATTTTAAAACATTTTAAAAAACTAGGTGAAGTTAATTTTAATAATATGCTTTATTTCTCTCTATATTAAAAGTATTATCTTCTCACCTGTGGCATTAGCTACATTTAAAGTTCTCGATTGCCTTATGTTTCTATTGACTATCATATTAGCACTGTTTTTTCCTTTTTTCTTTTTTTTCCTTTAATGATGTGAGGTACAATTCAGGGTTAGGTATACACACTTTGATTATGCAGGTACCCTTGTTGATGAGGTGTGCCCCACTCTCCCATAGCAGTTTCCCTCAACTGCAAATCCCACTACCTCTCCCCTGGCAGTTTCCCACTACTGCCAATCTCTTTCTTATAGTATTATGCTAATTGTTCAAGGTCCACTGATGAGTGACAGCATATGGTACTCTGTTCTTTGTTTCTGTGATAGATCACTGTGTATGATTGACTCTAAATCCATCCATGTTGCTGTGAAGTCCATATGTTTGTCCTTCTTTATGGCTGCATAATATTCCATTGTGTAGATGTACAGCATTTTTTTATCTAGTCCAGCTTCGATGGGCAGCATGACTCATTCCATGTTTTTGCTATTGTGAATAGAGGTGCAACAATCATACATGTACAAATATCTTTTTTTGTAGAATGGTTTGAGTTCCTCTGGATATATTCTCAGAAGGGAAATTGCTGGGTCATATGGAAGGACAACTTCTAGTACTTTCAAAAATCACTACACTATCTTCCAAAAAGGCTGCACTAGTTTGCATTCCCAACAGCAGTGTAGAAGCGTTCCTTTTTCTCCGCATCCTCGCCAGCATATGTTCTTGTTTGTTTTATTAATGATGGCCATTCTTACTGGGGTTAAGTGGTATCTCAATGTGGTTTTGATTTACATTTCTCTGATGATCAGTGAGGCTGAGCACTTTACAATGAGAACTACAAAACACTGCTGAAAGAAATCCAAGAAGACACAAACAAATGGAAATATATTCCATGCTCATGGATAGGAAGAATCAACATTGTTAAAACATCCATCCTGCCAAAGACAATCTACAGATTCAATGAAATACCCATTAAATTACCAACATCATTTTTCTCAGACCTGGAAATGACAATACAGACATTCATATGGAAACATAAATGACCACGTACAGCCAAAACAATCCTTAGCAAAAGAAACTAAGCAGGAGGTATTACACTTCCAGATTTCAAACTTTACTGTAAGGCTACAGTAATCAAAACAGCATGGTATTGGAACAAGAACAGGCATAGAGACCAATGTAACAGGATGGAGATTCCGGAAGCAAAGTTTCAATTTGTCAACAAATTAATCTTTGACAAAACCTCCAAAACAACCATTGGGGAGATGAGTGCCTATTCAGTAAATGGTGCTGATAAAATGGACTGATCACATGCAGGAGATTAAAACAGGACCCCTACCTATCACCATACACAAAATTTGTCTCTAAATGGATCAAGGACTTAAATGTAAAACCTCAAACTCTAAGAATCCTAGAAAATGCAGGAGACACCCTTATGGAAATTGGAACTGGCAACCAATTCCTGATCAGAACCCTAAGTGCCCAAACCTTAGGAAATAAGATAGACAAGTGGGACCTCATCAATCTAAGGGGCTTCTGCAAAGAAAAAGAGTCTGTCAAGAGAGCAGGGAGACAGCCCACCAAATGGGAAAAAAATAATTGCCAACTGTAAATATGACAAAGACCTAACATCTAGAATCTACAAGGAACTCAAACATTTAGAAATGGAAAAAAACAAACTGCCCTATTAAAAAGTGGGCAAAAGACATGAATAGACACCTCTCAAAAGAAGATATATAGTCAACCAACAGACACATGAAAAAGTAGACAGCAAAGTTTTTATGCCTTCAAAAGTAAACAGATACTTGGCAAATGTTTCTAAGGATTTTTACATTTATACAAAGAAATAAAAAAATGTCTATTACTTTTCTCGTTGCCTCCTACAGGATTAACTGCAAGGCTCTGAACAGAGTACTTAATACATTGTTTTGTCTGCCTAATAAGAACTACTTCTGCCTTCAAAAGATATGACACACAAACTTATTGCAGCTCATGTGTGTATGTAAAAGCACCTCACTTGGGAAAACGAGGCCATATTAAAAATAGAAGACATGCTCTTTTTTTGCTTTAATGTTATCTTAAATTGATGGAGAAGTTAAGAGTTGTTATTACTTCAGATTATAACAGAACTTGCCAGATATGATTTTAAAAACTTGATTATGGATGTTAGACTTTCTTCTTGGGTTAGTCTGTTTCAAAGGTCAAATGGGCAGGAGCTCATGTTACATATTCAGCCTGATGATCAAATTGTATGATACTGGGAGTGGTATTAAAGTTCTTTGTACTTCAATTTCTTTATCTTAAAAAGGCATTAACAATAGGACAAAAGCACTGTGTTTTATTGTATTAAATAGTATAATGTGTGTTTCTTAATAAGTTTACCTCTTCAGGCAGAATTCTATAGGCTAAATGGCTTAAACAACAAACATTTATTTCTCATAGTTCTGGAGGCTAAGAAGTCAAAGATCATGGCACCAGCAAATCCAATGACTGGTGAGGGAAATTTTCCTGGTTTACAGATGGCCATCTTCTTGTTGTAGCCTCATAGGGTGGAGAACGTAGAAAGAGAAGAAGCAAGCTCTCTCTTGTATTTTCTTTTAAGGGCAGTAATAATGTCATGGGGGTCTCACCTTTATGACCTAATTATCTTTCAAAGGTCTCATCTCCAAATACATTATAGACTAGGATTTTGACATATGAATTTGGGGGACTCACAAATGTTCAGTCAATAGCAGTATCACAATATAATGATTGTCATAGTAAGCATTTATATTTATAAATAGTAGTCCTTTACTTTTTTCCTACTCCAATTCAAAATGTCCTTTCTAGATATATGTAGGGAAATGTTATGGATGAAGTGTTTCAGGGTAAATAATAGTTAAGCATTTACCCTCTATATGAATTGTCTAGTAAGACATGTGAGCAACTTAAATAGGATTATAAAAATAAAATATGTAAACTTTGTAAGTCACCTACTGTGTGTCAGGCACTATGGTGGGGAATTTATATGTTTTACATTTTAGTGAAAAAAATGGGCAGCATAATGAAAAGAGTTGAAATAAATATTGGGTAATGCCAATATGAGACAAAATTTGATACTGACCTATGTACAAAAATTGTATTGTTAATAAAACCAAAATTTCAATCATTCATCTAGATCTGAATATTTCAAAGTCTCTTTTAAAGCATTCATGAATTTTTAATCCAAATTCATTTTTCTAATATAATCTTATTACCCACCTGTTATTGAAAAGGAAAAATATGCCTAAACTCAAATATTTCATGAGGAAATCACAAATGACTAAATAGAAAGCATTTTTTTCTGTTAAAAAGTTCAAGATTTTTTTCAGAACAATTTATCTTTGTGATAAGACAGAAAATATCAGATAAGGAGAAAATGATGAATATCAAATTATTTTTCTAATGAATACATCATACAGAAATGATGTCAAAACCAGGCCTACTCAGGCAAGGGTATAAGTTCTTTGTTCTTTTTTTAAGGTCCTAGTGAGAGTGTAACTGGTAATTGGCCAATCGCTATTGAAGTAAGTAGGCAGGCAGTGCCATTTGGGAGTTACAGATTTATTTCCTAAAATGGATATCATCTGATATATTTTTTTGGCCCTTAGCCTTAAACCTTTCTCTGAGTGAACACAGATGATTATAGAAATGATTTGGTTCACTGAAGACTTCTTCCAGAGAGGTCAAAAGTTGATCACTCAAATGGCCTTGGCAAACCTACTAATATCTCTAGAAGGTCGCTCTGATAGAATGGATGACACAAATGTCATGCTGTCTAGCCAAGCCAAGAACAAATTGCTGTTAACATAATTGTTCCAAGATAGAAATATCAAATTACATAAGTTCACAGTCTCCTAAAGCAGTTATTTTTAGGTGCATTTATTTCAGTTTGTAGCAACCAGTATGATAAAAACTAGCTTAAGTTGTATACTCAGTATTGATAGTATTACATAATGAAGGGTGCATATTTTCTTTACACATGTTCCTAATGGATTCAGTGTAAGTACACCGAGGCAGATGCTATCAGTAGTAGCATTTATACCTTGTCAAGTATTCTGTTATTTAAAAAGTATAGCCACCAAATACCCTATATATATGAATATAAATCATATAATAATCCTTTGTGAGCAATAAGACTACTTACTAATATGAATGAGTTAACATATCTTTAATAATCCATGCCAAACAAAACACATGGAAACTCTTCTTAATTAGTTTTTCTTATGGTATGTAAAGACAAGAAGTCATACTTAAAAGTATGAATCATCGATTCAGACAGACAAATGATTAAATGGTAACAACTGTCACTTCAAGCATTTTGCAGTGACCCTTTGAGAAACAAGGTGATTAACACCCAAGAACCATTCTGTCTCCTGGACCTAGACAATCTGGTTTTGGTCTGGTAATTTTTGTGCTGAGACCACTCAGTAATTTACTAGTAATGACCATCCTAAGGCATCTGGTATTGGATTATCTGATGTGTAATATGAATAAAATTGCATAGGGTCTTGAAACTTGGTAGAAGTTATAGTCATTTTACACCATAGACATTTCTTTGCTTTTCTGATTCTATTAACATGATTACAGAAGTCAGTCAGTGACAGATGATTTTTTCCCTTCATAAAAACACCTTTGTAATATTTTCAGGTCCACAGAGACCAATATAACAAAAAGAGATGTTACAGAGATTATTTCTAGAAATATAAGGCAGCCCAGAGGAATTCTTAAGTGGTATCAACCTCCTTAATGTGACAATCTTAGACAAGTTGATATGAGAGAGATGGACAAAAGTTATAATAGCAGTAGCAGATTTTAGAGCAAAATAAAAGACCAAGTTCAGAAGTTTAGGTTAATTTCTAATATAACACAGTATAAAGGCTGAATCTGTGCTGTCTAGTCATTCATTGAAACTTGATGAGTATGTTACCGTGTGTAAAAAGAGTTGATTGGATTTATAACCATGGAGTTAATCAGATCAAGGATGATACATTAGTATTTGACTATTATATCAAAAGAGCTAATTAATCCCAGGTTTGTTAAAAGCAGACTGCCTTTCTCTTTGTACTCACTGGTGAATGCTGAACCTTCTGATATTTCACTCTCTTATAGATATTGTGGTAGACCTAATAACATTCTCTCTGAAGACATCTATGTTCTGATCTTCTGAACCTATGAATGTATGCCTTTATATAGCAAAAGGGAACTAAGGTTACAGATAGAATCCAGGTTGCTAATAAACTGACCTTAAAATAGGGAGGTTAAGGGTAACTGCATGGTGAATACTTGTATACCTAGCCCTGAATTGTACCCCACAATTTTAAATAAATAATAAAATATATATAGATAAATAAAATAAAATAAGGAGATTATCTAGGATTACTGGGTGGAACCAATGTAATCATAAATGGAAGAGGAAGGCAGAAGTGGTCAGCAAGATGCTCTATGGGAAGAACTCAACCTGCCATCTCTATCTTTGAAGATAGAGGGAAAAGGCCAGGAGTCAAAAGAATGTGGTGGTTTTGAGAACGTGGAAAAGACAAAGGATAGATTTTTCCCTAGAGCCTCCAGAAAAAAATCACAGCTCTGCCAACACCTTGATTTTAGCACAGTGAGACCCACGTCAGACTTCTGACCTACAGAACTATAAGAAATAAGTTTGTATTGTTTTAAAGCACTAAGTGTGTGGTAAACTAATACAGCTATGTTGTGAAAACAACCAAAGTCAGCTGACTTTTCCTTTTGATTTTAGATATCCATTAGTTTATCATGCCTTCCAACTACTATCATGGAAATGAATTTTTTTTTTTTTTTTTTGAGTTGGAGTCTCACTCTGTCGCCCAGACTGGAGTGCAGTGGCCACTCCCGGCCACCGCAGCCTCGACCTGCTGGGCTCCGGCGATCCTTCCGCCTAAGCCTTCTGAGTAGCCAGAATTACAGGCATGCGCTACCACGCCCGGCTGATTTTTTGATTTATTGTAGAGATGAGGTCCCGCTGCCCAGGCGGGTCTCGAACCCGCGGGCTCAGGCAATCCACTCACCTCAGCCTCCCAAAGGCGCGGGATTACAGGCTGAGCCATCGAGCCCGGTAGAATTTTTTTTTTTTTTGAGTTGGAGTCTTACTCTGTCACCCAGGCTGTAGTGCAGTGGCCGCTCCCGGCCACCGCAGCCTCGACCTGCTGGGCTCTGGCGATCCTTCTGCCTCAACCTTCCAAGTAGCCGGGAATTACAGGTATGCGCTACCACGCCCCTGCTGATTTTTTTTGATTTATTGTAGAGATGAGGGTTCACTGCCCAGGTGGGTCTCGAACCCGTGGGCTCAGGCAATCCACTCACCTCAGAATATTTTTATCTAGCATTAGTTTTAGTAGGGGTGACTTTTTTTGTCCTTTTAATTTATAAAATATTTGTTAGCTAAATTACTGAGGCTCAATTGAAAAGAAACTGCTTTTGTACTTGTGTTCTGTTTGCAAAAACAGCTTAAAGAAAGTATTTAAAATATTTAAATCAGGGTTTCTGTACAGGAGCACTATTGATGTTTGGACCAGGTAATTCTTTGTTATGGGGGACTGTCCTGTGCATTGTATGATGTTTATTAGCATCCCTGGTCTCCACCCACTAGATGTCAATAGCATTCCCCCTTTCTCATGCCTCCTTCATCCCTTAAGCTATAACAAGCAAAAAATATTTCGGAACATTGACAAATATCTCAGGGGAGCAAAATCTCCCCTGCTCACTGAGCACCACTGTTTAAGGCGAAATGGCTAACTTAATAATAAAATGAGCAGAGCTTCCATAAATCAGTAATGGCTGTTAAACATTCAGAACTATTTTTAAGCAGTCATTAAGCTATCATTAATTTACATTCCAATTACACTAAAATTGTGATTTCTAAATTTAGACATTTTACAGTAATGCTTATACTTTTACTGTCCTTTTTGGATAGCAACAATCAGTTCAGATTATGATATGTGCCCTTTTTTTTCATATAAGTGGTTTTGTGTGATTGTTTGATGAGAATGGCACTAAAACATTCCAACTAAAGATTAGTGGCACAGACTGCTGAAATACATTTCCCAGCTTACCTCCAACTGTCTGGGGAATACAAAGAAGTCAATACAAAGAGAGTTTTACTCTCTTACACTTTTCCCATTCTAAGACTATATAATATGACTTATTTAAGCTATCATTTCTTCTTTTTTTGTTGTTTTTGAGTTGGAATCTCACTCTGTTGCCCAGACTGGAGTGCAGTGGCCGCTCCCGGCCACCACAGCCTTGACCTGCTGGGCTCCGGCGATCCTTCCACCTCAGCCTTCCAAGTAGGTGGAATTACAGGCATGCACCACCACGCCCGGCTGATTTTTTGATTTATTGTAGAGATGAGGTCTTGCTGCCCAGGCGGGTCTCGAACCCATGGGCTCAGGCAATCTACTTACCTCAGCCACCCAAAGGTGAGGGATTACAGGCTGAGCCACCGAGCCCGGCTAAGTTATCATTTCTTACTGACATGTTTTACTGATATAGGGCATTGGTTCCTAAGAAATCGATAATGCATGATCATTACTGGAAATCTAGAGTACACTTTTTGAATAATTGTAAGGGAACAGGACCTGAGGCTTGATGGGAAATTACATCTAGGAATGCTTATAACATTATCCATCACTAGGATTTTTTAAAATCTATGATTCTAATATTTAATGTTTTACCTGAGACTATTTTAACAGCACTCACAGAACTAATTAATGGAATGCTGAATTTGAATTTTCCCATGGACTTTAGCATAGTGGAACCTTGAGCTCATCTTCTTTCTCCTTAGTCATGAAAAAGAAAAATACATTCATAGAGATTGGGTCACTGATTTATATCAGTTTTTAAAAGGTATATCACTTCATAATGTGAATTAGTTATCTATTGAATGCATAGCAGAATGCAGTTATATTTAGCAGCGTAAGATAATGAAAATATTTAATGTTGCACACAGTTGCTCTAGATCAGAAACTTGGGATTGTTTTTGGCCCAGGAAATCTTATGAGGTTGCAGCTGAGATGTTGACATGGGCCACATTCATCAAAAAGCTTGACTAGGACTAATGAATTCTTTTTTTAAGAAGACTTACTTATTTATGGCCATACCACCCTGAACATACTTGATCTCAGCTGATCTTGGAAGCTAAGAAAAAAGGCTCACTCACATGACTGGCAAACCCATGCCAGCTATTGGCTACAGACTAGTTTCTTCCAACTTGGATCTCTCTTAGGGCTGTTAAGGTATCCTCATGGTATGGCAACTGGTTTCTTTAGAATGAGTGTTCTAAGAGAGCACAAGGAACAAGTCACATTGCTTTCTTTGACCTAGGCTGAGATGTCATATTCCTTTATTTTTGCAATATCTTATTGCTTATAGTGTGTTACTCCAGGTCCCCTGAGAAACAGACACCAAAATTGAATGAAATCTGCCTGAAATTTATCAGGGAAATTACCTCTTAAAGAAGATGTGGAGGAAGATAAAAGAGGCTGGGAAAATCGACAGTCCATGAGAGTCCATGACAGACTATGAAAGCCTAACTATGTAAAAGAAAGGAGAGTGGGGGAGAAAGATTAGGTGGAAATGTCTTAAATTGCAGTGAAATTCTTAGGAAAGTTAGGCAAAGCACACCTCCCAGAAACAGACCTGCTTCAATATTTCAGCTGCACTCAGTTATTGACTAGGAGCAGCCTTTGGGAAGTGTGGCTTTGGTATAAACATGGTGATGGATCTCTTAATCAATAATGCAACCTGTAGTAAGGAGGTCTACAACGTGTATTAAAGTCCCTTTAGGCAACATTTTGCTCCACACAGCTGTCCTTTTCCACACAATTTTGGGAAGTAGCTCCCCCATGGTTCCTGTGGGCCTTTCATTCTGAGGATAATCATAGAACAGGGAACTGTGTGGGATGAGCTGTAGGGTGTAACTCTGCAACTGAACTTGGGACCACACCTGGAACTCATCGCCACCCTCTTTCATTATCCATCTTAAATTCCCCTCACCCTCAGTTATCACTTTGGCAGATTTTAGTGGTGGGATCCAAACCTTCATTCTCGAGGGATCTGAAGTCTTGATAATTATGCTTTTCTCAGCCTGCATATTCTGTAATTATCAGTTACAATAGGCAATAATGTGAAAGGAAGCATCTAATGGGTAACCTAGTTGTCTCATGTTATATCCCTCCTTGTCCCCCATTGTGTGAAAGAATCCCTGCTGCTCAGATTCAATTATACCTGCCAATATGATGACTCATTTTCTGACCTGCTGATCCCTGGGCAAAAGTAAGTGTGCACTGGTGGCAGCTGCAATTTGTAGCTCAATGGAACATTGAAACAGACACCAAAATGTAATGAAAAGTTCCTGAAATTTATCAGGGAAAACGTCTCTTAAGGAAAATGGGGAAAAAGTAATGTTTACTGTGTTCCCTGGCAAGAGTGCCACCTCTGGGCATGAGGATCTTCAATCTTGCAGAGCCCAAAGTTGACTCATTGGAGACAATAATCAAAATGTCTCCAGTGGAATCATTGGGAAAGATGATAAATGAGGTCATTCTGGACTGTATTCGTTGGTTCTAGAACCCATGCATTCTCCCTACTGTGAGCATAGCATAATATATAGGAGTGTCTGACTTAATAAATACACTTAAAGTTCTCTATCTATATGAATACTACCACTGTTAAACAAGAAACATGCTTTAGCTGTTTTAAGCTAGTTTTCATGATTAAAAAAACCCTGGGTACTGGCTTTGGCTCTGTTATTTGTCATGCACTCTTTTGCAAGTCACATAGAATCTCTGAGCATGTTTCCACACTTATCAAAAAGACAATAATTATGCTTGCCCTACCTAAGAGCAAATTAGGTGCTTGTGAAAACAGTTTTAGAATGCAAGATAGTGTTTGAATTGTTATTAATAATGTGCATGGGAGGGGGGAAACAAGATGGTGACGGCATAGGTGAACCTGTGAGATTCTCTGAATGTGAGTTCCCAAAAAGAGTCTTACTTTTCTTCCCCCATCCCCCAGCCCACCACCAGCCATGTTGGTCCAAGGCCTGGGGACCTTCAGTCCCACGCAGGGCTGGATATTGTGGTCCCCTGCTGCTGCTGTTCCACCACATGCATGGGAGTCTCGAGTCTCAGCTAGCTCCCTGGCTACATCATCTCTCACCCGGCACCCAGCACCAAACCACTGGTCACGCAGGGAAGCTCTGGGCACCCACCCCTCAGAGATACCGGTCCCATTCCTGGCTGAAGTACCCTGTGGGTGGCCCAGGGCCACTCTCACCACTCACTGCCTGCCCGTTGGAGCTTTGGAGCTCTGGAGCTCCAGGCCCACCCTGGCTGAGGCACTCAGCATGTGACCCCAAGCTTGGGGACCCAGACAAGCAGAGAGAAAGGGATCTACAAAAGAGAATCTGCCTCTGCCTTTCTCCAGGCAGAGATTTCAATTGCCCTGCCCACCTATCAACAAACTCCACCTCTGTTCCTAAGGTAACTGCTAGACAGGAGACAAAGTCCCACTTCTAAGCTGAATCAGATAAAAGCAACTCCCAGGCAGCCAAACCCAAGCTGTGAGTAAACCTAGTTGCCTGCAATGAAAGACAAAGGGGAGAGACCAGAGATCAGAGCTGAAGTGATTTTAGTCTGATCTCTTATTGTGACTTATGATTTTATCATTTTGACTGTTTATTTTGATCACGTTTGTTGTTTCCCTTCTGACTTACACTGTTTCATGATTATATTGGTCTGTCTCTGTGTAGCTATTTCCTAAAGATTCTTTAGGGAAACTTTCTTACGTGTCTTTTTTCACTTCTTTCTGGCCTTGTGTCAACTTCTCACCTGACAGTTGGTATGTATGTTTCCCTCTCACTCTTCTCTCTCTCTAACTTTGTATTGACACCCCTTCCTCCATTATTTTCCTCTTTTATACCCCCATTTTAATCTAGGAACCAAGACTACCTATTGCTGAATGGATAGATTGTAAGGCAGAGGGAAATAGGTTCCAGTGTGCTCATACACCTGTTTGTGAATGCTATAATCAGCATATACATTCTGAACCACAGCTTCCCTCTCAATTAAACCTCAAAACTGAAAAAAGTACAGATTGCAGCCTACACTCCAACGTCAAAAGTGAACAAAGCCAGAAGACCCTCATAAGGAAGAATAGGATATTGCAGAAGAGAAATAAAGGCAACCCCACCTTCCCTCAAAAACAGAATTAAAGAAGGGGAGGGAAAGGGGGAGAGGGAGAAAAATCTACACAAATGAAGAAAAAACAAAAGAAGAGTATGGGTCTCTCCCAGACCCCTGGGAGGGCAGACACTGAGAAAACTCACTTCGGAATACACACAATGAAGAGCCCCAAGGATGAAGGGTCTCAAACTGCAAACCTAGATATCAAGACATTAATGGAGAGATTAAAAAGAAATAAGGAGACACAAGAAGAAACTAGGAAGAGATCAATATCTGAGATAACAGTAATAAAGAATACTGTGAATGAAATAAATAACAAACAGATAAGCATGGAAAGCAGAATTTCCCAAGCAGAAGAAAGAATCTCAGACCTTGAAGACCAAAATATAGAACTAACCCAAACTCTTAAAAACACAGAAAACAAGCTCAAAAAGACAGAACAAAACCTTCAAGAGATGAGCTATTACTTCAAGACCAAACCTAAGAGTAATTGGCATTCCTGAGGTAGAAAGAGAGATAGAGAGCACACTGGAAAAACTTTCCATGAGATCATTCAAGAAAACTCCCCTTATCTAATCAGTGATGCAAAAATTGAAACACAAGAGATTCAGAGAACCCCTGCAAGACCACAAATTAGAAGACCAACCCCTAGACACATAATAATTCACCTAAACAAAGTAGGCATAAAAGAAAAAATCCTAAAGGCAGCAAGAGAAAAAGGCCAGATCATCTACCATGGAAGACCAATCAGAATAGCAGCAGATTTATATACAGAAACCCTGCAGGCTAGGAGAGCTTGGAGCCCTATCTTCAAAGCCCTAAAAGATAAACAACTTCAACCAAGAATAACCTACCCAGCCAGGCTAAGCTTCATCAGCGAGGGAGAATTAAAATATTTCCCAGATATCCAATCCCTAAGAACTTATGCTGCCACCAAACCACCTCTACATGAAACACTTAAGAAAGTACTAAACTCAGAAGAAGAGGAAAAAAGAACAACGTTCTTCACAAGAGTACAGGGAAAAGAATAAAATATACATGAACCAACCCCAAAACCAAAAGAAAGGCAAAAAATCCAAGTGGAAGAATGACAACACTATAAGAACTCTATGACAAGGATGAACTCTCACATTTCAATAATTAGCCTGAATGTGAATGGACTAAACGCACCACTGAAAAGACATAGAATGGCAAAATGGATAAAATATCACCAGGCAACAATATACTGCCTTCAAGAGAAACATCTCACTAGAAAGATACACAGACTCAAAGTAAGAGGATGGGGACAAATTTTCAGGTGAATGGAACACAAAAGAAAGGAGGAGTCGCAATCCTAATTTCAGACAAAACACCATTTAAGCTATCAAAAATGTAAAAAGATACAGAGGGCCACTACATAATGATAAAAGGTTCACTCCATCAACAAGAAATATCTATCCTAAACATATATGCACCCAACATAGGTGCACCAACTTTCATAAAACAACTCTAGGAAAACTAAAGAAAGATATTGACTCTAACACCATCATAACTGGGGACTTTAATATCCCACTCACAACCCTAGACAGATCATCAAGACAGAAAATCAGCAAGGAGATCCGGAACCACAATAAGACTCTGGACAAAATGGACTTAATTGATATGTACAGAACACTCCATCCAAAGACCACAGAATACACATTCTACTCATCATTGCATGGAACATATTCTATGATCGACCATATAATTGGACACAAATCAAGCATAAGCATATTTAAAAGGACTGAAATTCTACCATGCACCTTCTTGGACCACAGTGGAATAAAAATAAACATAGACATGAAGAAGATCCCCCAAAACCCACAACTACATTGATACTAAACAGCATGATGCTATACAACTCCTGGTCAATGATGAAATCAAAACAGAGATCAAAAGATACCTGGAAACAAATGAAAATGAAGAAACATCTTACCAAAATCTCCGGGACGCCTTAAAAGCTGTAGTAAGAGGGGAATTTATATCCCTACAAATAAACATGAAGAAAATGGAAGGAACACAAATTAACAGCCTAACAACTCACCTAAGGAAGCTGG
>NW_007247477.1:22354-26935 GCF_000164805.1 Carlito syrichta
AAAAAAAAGCCCTGGTCTAGATGGCTTTCCAGCAGAATTCTACAAGACATTTAAGGAGGACAAGACAGCAATCCTATTGAAGGTATTCCAGGTGATTGAAAAAGATGGAATTCTCCCCAAATCATTTTATGAAGCCAACATCACATTGATACTCAAGTCAGGTAAAGATCCAACAAAGAAAGAGAACTACAGGCCAATATCTTTGATGAACATAGATGCTAAAATTCTCAACAAGATCCTAGCAAACCGGATTCAACAATATATCTCAAACATCATCCACCATGACCAAGTAGGCTTCATTCCTGGGATGCAAGGCTGGTTCAGCACTAATAAAACCGTAAATGTAATTAAATACATCAACAGATGTCAAAACAAAAACCACATGATTATATCACTAGATGCAGAAAAAAGCTTTTGATAAAATCCAGCACCCCTTCTTGATAAAAACCCTTGAACATCTAGGCATACAGGGAACATACCTCAAAATAGTAAAAGCTATCTACCAGAAACCCACAGCCAGCATACTCCTAAATGGACAAAAATTGGAACCATTTCCCCTGAAAACTGGAACAAGACAAGGATGCCCACTCTCACCCCTCCTGCTCAACATAGTATTGGAAATCCTGGCTTGAGCAATCAGAGAAGAGAAGGTAATCAGGGGTATCCAAATAGGAAAAGAGGAAGTCAAGTTATCTCTCTTTGCAGATGATATGATTGTGCACCTTGGAAACCCAAGAGAATCTGTCACAAACCTCCTTACACTGATAAAGGCCTTTGGCAAAGTCTCAGGATACAAGATAAATGTGCAAAAGACAATTGCATTTCTTTACACCAATAATAAACAGACAGAAAGCCAAATAAAAAACACAATTCCATTCACAATAGCCACAAAAAAAAATGAAATACCTTGGCATCTTCCTAACCAGAGATGTGAAAGACCTTTACAATGAAAACTACAAAACACTGCTCAAAGAAATCAAAGATGACACAAACAAGTGGAAAAATATCCCATGCTCATGGATTGGAAGAATCAACATTGTGAAGATGTCCATCTTACCTAAGGCAATCTACAAATTCAATGCAATACCCATCAAATTACCAGCAACATTCTTCTCAGACCTAGAAAAAACAACACAGGAATTCATATGGAAACACAAACGTCCAAGATTAGACAGAACAATCCTCAGCAAAAAAAACAAAGCAGGTGGTATCACATTACCTACTTCAAACTTTATAAAGCTATAATCATCAAAACAGCTTGGTATTGGTATAGGAACAGGCATATAGATCAATGGAATAGAGTTGAGATTCCAGAAGCAAAACCTCAATTTCTCAACCAACTCATCTTCGACAAAGCCTCCACCACCGACCACTGGGGAGAGGAGAACCTATTCAGTAAATGGTGCTGGGAATACTGGCTGACCACATACAGAAGGTTGAAACAGGACCCTTATCTATCCCCATGCACAAAGGTTAACTCCAAACGGATCAGAGACCTAAATGTAAAACCTCAAACCATAAGAACCTTAGAAAATGAAGAAGGACATACCCTCATGGAAGTTGGAACTGGCATCCAATTCCTGAACAAAACCCGAGACCCACAGGTCATAAGAGAGAAGATAGACAAGTGGGACCTTATTAAACTGATAAGCTTCTGCAAAGCCAACGAAACCATCAAGAGAGCAGGGAGACAGCCTACAGACTGCGAAAATGTATTTGCCAACACCAGGTCAGACTAAGGCTTAACATCTTGAATCTATAAGAAACTCAAACATGCTAAAAAGAAAAAAGCAAACAACCCCATTATAAAATGGGAAAAAGATGTGAACAGACACTTCACAAAGGAAGACATCTGAGCAGCCAACAGGCACATGGAGAAATGTTCAACCTCACTAATCATCAGGGAGATACAAAGCAAAACCACACTGAGATACCACCTAACTCCAGTCAGAATGGCAATTATCAACAACTCAAAAAATAAAAGCTGCTGGAGAGGGCGTGGTGAAAAGGGAACACTTCTACACTGTTGGTGGGAGTGTAAACTAGTGCAACCTCTGTGGAAAGCAGTGTGGCAATTCCTAAAAGCTCTAAATATCAACCTCCCATATGACCCTGCAATCCCCTACTGGGAATATATCCTGAAGAACTCAAATCACTCTATAAAAAAGATACCTGCACATGTATGTTTATCACAGCCTTGTTCACAATAGTAAGAACCTGGAAGCAACCATACTGCCCATCAAAAGAGGACTGGATTAAAAAAATGTGGTACATATACACGATGGAATACTATGCAGCCATAAAAAAGAACAAAATCATGAACTTTGCAGCAACCTGGATGGAACTAGAGTCTATAATACTGAGTGACCTCTCACAGAAACGAAGATCCGAGTATCACATGTTCTCACTCATATAATGGACCTTGAACATCCAATGTAATACTATCAGAAAATGACTGATGGGACTGGGAAACTATGGGGGGGGAAGATGGGATCAACGGTAGCAAATATCTGTCTGGGGATGGGGAAACACCTCTTATCATCAGGGTGCCTGAATGAAATGTATTTGTATACTTAACCCTTAACTGTACCCCACAACATCATAATAAAAAATATTGATTAAAAAAAATGTGCATGATCTTGGGAAAAACAGAGAAGAAAGGAAATAACAAATGAATTATTTCATATGTCAGTGCAATAAAGCAAACTATAAATAAATTTGGAATTCAAATATTTCAGATACTAAAGTACTAAGATTCTATTATTTTGTTTGCCACTCTTTACAAAACTCAGTTTTGTCTTCCAAATTCCCCTGAGGAAGAGGCTGCTACAACAATCAAATGACTTTTCTGGCCTTTCTCTTATGAGTCACATCTAAATACCAAAGCCAAAAGAAAAGGAAAAAAAAACAGACATGTAACATTTCCCGTGGAACCAATGTGTGTGAAAAGCAGCGTCTGCATTTAATGTGTGGCAAAAATGAATTTGAACAGTTCAGGGAAGATTCAGGATTAGGTGCAAGTGGCATTCACCCTTTTTTCAGGGTGACTGCGCTAAGTGAGTTTTATCCTCCATCACTTTGAAACCTTTGAGCTTAAACTGGTCTACCATGAGCTTGCGGCATGCACAAAATGCATTCAGACAGTTTTCTTATGCAACACACTCTCTGTTTTTTTACTTTTTTGCTCTTGACCATAAAAATTTCCCAAGTGACACTATTACTATAGCCCACCTCTCAAAACATATAGAAATTATACTGTTTTCCCCAGGAATCAGAACTTGTATAAAATTCAAATGTGTTATAGAACAGGATCAGTTTTTTAGCTAGATAAATACAGCAACACATTTTTCTTGAAGCAGGTAACATTTGATGCTGTTGTCTTTTTTTTTGGATTCTGCCTAGCATTTTGGCTGAGGGTTGGCACTTCAAAAAAAAGTGTAAATGAAATCCTTCTCCATTCTGCCATTGGTGTGCATTGGCAGGTGTCTTCCTGACAGATGTCATTCTGACCTTCCTATATAATGATATTTATTGTTCCTTCAGGGCATTTTGTTTCTGATATCTTTCTCCAGTAACTTCTCATTTCTTTGTATGGCCATTTAAAAAAAAATAAACTGTGTTATTTCTGACCAGCTTACTTCTTTGAAAACAGAGCTTGGGAAGATAGAAAGAGTAACCTGGGGAATATCATTTTTAGGAGGACATGTCATCTGCAGGTCAACAATGGACTATAAGCAATGTAGCTGCTGACTGGACTTCAAGAGAGAAGTATTGTTGAGAGTAAGGTGGAGAGACAGGCCCCAGAGAAGTAGCTCCCTTTCAGTAAGAAAATGACAACTATATTTTCTGATTGCTGTTGCTTTCCAGGAGCTTGTTTCTACAGGTTTGCATCCTGGGGTGGGTGTGGAGCAGGCAAATCTCCCCCCATGCCATTTCCAGAATAGCCATGTTGATATATGACTGAAGGTAAGACATGTGTAAGCAATCAATTTGGTTTCTTAAGGTTCATTGACACTATTGTAACTAGAAATCCCTCTGTGATTCTTATGGGATTATTGCAGTTTTTCTTAGATTTCTCTGTTTTTATACAAGAATTGTAATGGAAAAATCAGAGTCACTGCTACCTTGCCATATTAACCTCGCCTTAACAAGTACTTCATTCAGTGTCCCTTCCTTCTTTTTTCCTCCCATTGTTTCCTTTTTTAAAATTATGATGCTTATTAACACCCATTCTGTATCTCCTCTGAGCTAATGTGTTTTAACTCCTGAACAGAATTGATCTTGTCATGTGAACAACTTTTTACCAGTGTACTGTCACCTACAGCAACATTCGTTTTTATCATTACCATTTGCTGAAGAATAAGGACAAAGTTAATGGAATTTAGGTACAGTAATCTAGCTTCATTCTTATGGGTTCCATGAGAATGTGTACCTTTTGTTTCTAGCTCATTTTTGTTTTTCCAACATTAGTATAAAGTCTAACATATGAAAGACACTTAAAAAATGCATTAAAAATGTACTTATGTAGCCGGGCTCGGTGGCTCAGCCTGTAATCCCGCACCTTTGGGAGGCTGAGGTGAG
>NW_007247477.1:27137-61573 GCF_000164805.1 Carlito syrichta
GAGTGAGATTCCAACTCAAAAAAAAAAATGTACTTATGTTTCTGGAATTTGTATCTTAAGCCCAAAGATTATAGTGAGACTCTGGAGACTGTGTGTATTTCTAGGTGAACAGTATGTTTTACCCTTTTCCTCATCTCTCCTTTCCACATCCTCATC
Organism: Carlito syrichta; assembly: GCF_000164805.1. Lineage (NCBI taxonomy): Eukaryota > Metazoa > Chordata > Mammalia > Primates > Tarsiidae > Carlito > Carlito syrichta. Next base: position 27,294 of record NW_007247477.1, read on the forward strand.
TTTCTTCTTTTAGAATACACACACAACACACACACACACACACACACACACACACACACACACACACACATACACACACACCACAAGTATACAGTTTTGCAGGAGCCCAAGAAAATCAAATTAAAAAGTAGATTCTTATTGTTAGAAGATTGTTACTTTATCTCTCTTGAATCAATCTGAGTTTTCTTTACATCTAGGCTTAAAGCACATTCTTAATTTTGTTATTGGCTTAATTAGTAACAAATTTTATTATATTTTTGTATTTTTATTTTAAAGATGTGGGGTACAATTCAGGGTTAAGTAAACAAATGTTCATTACACAGGTACACTTGTTGATGAGGTGTGCCTCCACCTACTACTGCCAATCCCACCCCCTCTGCAAGTTCTCACTACTGACCTGCCCCATCCACCAGCAATTTCCCACTACTAGCAATATGTTTTTTATAGTATCATAGTATTATGATAATTGTTCAAGGTACTCAGTTATTTGTTTCTGTGATAGATCACTCAGTATTATAGACTGTAAGCCCATCCAAGTTGCTGTGAAGTTCATAATTTTGTCCTTTTTTATGGCTGTAATATTCCATCATGTAGCCGGGCTCGGCGGCTCAGCCTATAATCCAACGCCTTTGGGAGGCTGAGGTGAGTGGAATGCCTGAGCCCACAGGTTGGAGACCCACCTGGGCAGTGAGACCTCATCTCTACAATAAATCAAAAAAAAAAAATCAGCTGGGCATGGTAGCATGCGCCTGTAATACCGGCTACTCGGAAGGCTGAGGCAGAAGGATCACCATATGTGTGCAGGTATCTTTTTCATAGAGTGATTTGAATTCCTCTGGATATATTCCCAGTAGGGAAATTCCAGGATCGTATAGAAGGTTGATTTTTAGAACTTTTAGGAATCACCTAGAGGTGGTACTAGTTTACACTCCTACCAACTGTGTAGAAGAGTTATTGTTTTTTGAGTTATTCATGATGGCCATACTGACTGGACTTAGGTGATATCTCAGTGTGGTTTTAATTTGCATTTCTTGCTGACTAGTGAAACTGAGCATTTTTTCATATGTCTGTTGGCTGCTCATATGTCTTCTTTTGAGAAGTGCCTATTCATATACTTGCCCACTTTGTTTTTCTTTTCTTTTTGACGTATTTGAGGTCCTTGTAGATCCTGGATGTTATGCCTTTGTCAGATAAACAGTTGGCAAATATTTTTTCCCAGTCTGAGCTGTCTCCCTGCTCCCTAGATGGCTTATTTGACTTTGTAGTAGCCTGTCAGATTGATGAGGTCTCAGTTATCTATTTTATCTTTTATGGCATGGGCACTTGGAATTTTAATCAGCAATTGGTTGCCAGTTCCAATTTCCATGAGGGTGTCTCCTACACTTGATAAGTTTTATATAGTTTGAGATTATACATTTAGATCTTTGATCCATTTAGAGTTGGCTTTTGTGTATGGTGATGTTCTGCATGTGGTCAGCCAGTTTTTTCAGCACTATCTACTGAATAGGTTTTCCTCTCCCCAGTGGTTGGTGATGGAGGCTTTTTTGAAGATGAGTTGGTTGAGAAATCAAGGTTTTGCTTCTGGAATCTCTATCCTGTTCCATTGGTCTATATGCCTCTTCTTGTACCAGAACCAGGCAATTTGGATTATTGTAGCTTTACAATAAAGTTTGAAGTCTGAGTGTGTTTTACCTCCCACTATTTTTTTTTTTTTTTTGCTGAGAATTGATTTGGCTAATAATGTAATTGAATATATCAACAGATATAAAGACAAAAAACACGGTTATATCATTAGATGTGGAAAAACCTTCTGATAAAATCCAGCACCCCTTCTTGATAAAAACCTCAAACATCTAGGCAAAGATGGAACATACCTCAAAATAGTAAGAGCCGTCTATGAGAAACCCACAACCAACATACAGCTAAACAGACAGAAATTGGAACCATTTCCCCTAAAAGCCAGAACAAGACAAGGATGCCCACTCTCACCCCTCCTGTTCAACATAATATTGGAAGTCCTAGCTAGAGCAATCAGACAAGAGTAGGAAATCAGGGGTATCCAAATAGAAAAAGAGGAAATTAACTTATCCCTCTTTGCAAATGACATGATTCTATACCTCAAAAACCCAAGATAATCTCTCAAAAACCTTGCATTGCTAAAGGACTTTGGCAAAGTCTCAGGGCATAAAATAATGTGCAAAAAACAGTCGCATTTCTATATACCAACAATAAACAAACAGAAATCCAACCCTTCAGTTGTTTGCCCAGCCCTCTATTCTTCCCTGGGCTTTGGATTTGTTCTATTTTGAAATAGGACAGTGGGTGGGAAGCGTTTCTGTCTCTTGTAGTTTTTAAAAGTTGAATAAGCTAGGGGATGGGGCACTAGGATTCAGAAACTACTTGCAAATTGCAATGTTCACTGATTGTGGTATGTCTTCCCTGAGACCCACTCCCCACTCTATATGACTATGGAAAGCAGAAACCAATGCAAAAAACAAGTGAACACACATACACACACAGACATACACATACACCCCTAAAAAACTGGAAAAACAACAAAGTAAAACAAACCAAACAACAACAACAACAGAAACAAGAAAACTGAACACACACACACATGCCTAGCACAAAGTGAATGGAGAAGAACAGACTTGAAAAAAATAAAAGAAAAAAGGAATTCAGATTGAACCCTCACACATATATTGCCACACACCTTAAACTATAAAAAATAAAAATAAAATAAAACAGAAAAACAAGCTGGGCTCGGTGGCTCAGTCTGTAATCCCACGCCTTTGGGAGGCTGAGGTGAGTGGATTGCCTGAGCCTATGGGTTCGAGACCCGCCTGGGCAGCGAGACCTCATCTCTACAATAAATCAAAAAATCAGTCAGGCATGGTAGGGCATGCCTGTAATTCTGGCTACTTGGAATGCTGAGGCAGAAGGATCGCCAGAGCCCAGCAGGTCAAGGCTGCGGTGGCCAGGAGCAGCCACTGCACTCCAGTCTGGGTGACAGAGTGAGACTCCAGCTCAAAAACAAAAACAAAAACAAAAACAAACCACAGAAGAACAAAAGAGCAAAAACCAAACTACAACAACAAAATTGAAAGATGAACACTTAATCATTCACAGACACACATGAACAGAAAACAACAAACAAAAGAAGAAACAGAAAAAGAAAAAAAAAAGAAAACAAATTGGGGTGATGCAGATCAAACCCTAACATACACATTCATGCACAAAGGAAAAATATTTTAAAAATAGATGAACTAACAAAGAGGCAAAAATTTTCAAAAAATTAAAAAATCTCTGCTGCTTTGTGGCAGGCTCTGTAATTTTTCCTCTCATCGGGTCTCTCCTGCAGAGCTTCCACCTCTTTCACACTTTCCCCAGTGTCCAGAGCAGAGAAGGAGGAGTGGCAGTGGAGGTGGGTGGGACTGTAGTCCTCCCCTCCCACTCCCATATGGTCAAGGAGAGCTCCTCCAGCGAGCAGATATGGGATTGTCTTTTCCCCGGATATGTACTCTCCGGGGGTGCCCCAGCCAGACCTATCCTGGGATAGAGAGCCCCTATTGTGATTGATGTCCAGGCTTCATCTGGGTTTGTCCCTCTCAGTCATGGCCAAGCTGTGTGGGTCTGATGTTCACAGGATCGCTGGGGAGGAGGGGGTTTGGGTCAGTCCCAGACTCACCACTGATCTCTTTGGAGTTCTCCCTCGTTCTTTTCTGGCCACATCCTTTATTCCATGGCTGGATCAGGGTAAGAGATGGGTAGCCTAGGACTCAGCACTTGTCAGGTTCCTCCGAAGTCCCTGCTTTCATGATATTCCCTCTCAGTCATGATCAACCCCTGAGTAGTTGTTCCACTGGTAACAGACACTGGGCCCATTGCTCCATAGTGAGTAAGTCTGAGCAATCTCCCACCCCACCTTCAAGATGGTGGCAGGGTGTCTCCCTTGTCTTCTTTGGTGGGGCTCTGTCTCTGACCTCCCTCCATAGCCCCTGCTGCCAGTGCCAAGTTAGGCACAGAAGTGGTGAGGCAAAGCCAGGAGTCTGCAGTCTCTCCTGCGGCAGTAGTGAGTCAGAGCTTGGGGCAGTAGTCTCTACCTGCTGCTTCTTCAAAGGAAAACTTCTCTGTTAAAAAAAAAAAAGGTGCTCGGCTTCTGCAGCCCGGGAAGAGCCAAGGATCTTGCAGAGAATTTGCAACACCAGCTATTGCACCAGGGCCCTGGCCACTTGCTCTGTAGCCCTTACTTAGTCTGTCTCCCAGCATTGTATTCCCAGAAATGATTTTGTTGATTTAAAAAAAAAGGTGCTTGACTTCTGCATCCCGGGATCAGTAGAGTCCAAATCCAGCAGCTGTGTCACTAGCCACTGCACCAGGGGAGCCCCGGACGCTAGCTCCCTATCCCTCACTCAGTCAGCCATTCACACCCTCACTCACTCACACCAGGACTTGCATAGTTTGATTGGCTAGCTGCCATCTTCCTGACTTCTCATTTTAAGTTTTTGGAAATTATTTTCTAAAAGTCACTTTATAAAGTTACACTTTATAAAGAAAAAATAGACATAATTCTTTTTTTTAAGTCAATATTTTGTATTATGATATTGTGGGGTACAGTTAAGGGTTAAGTATACAAATATGCTTCATTCAGGCACCCTTGTTGATAAGAGGTATCTCCCCATCCCCAGACAGATATTTACTACCGTTAATACCATCTCCCTTCCCTCCCCCCCCATAGTTTCCCACCACTGTCAGTCATTTTCTTAGTATTACATTGAATGTTCGAGGTCCACTATATGAGTGAGAACATGTGATACTCAGATCTTTGTTTCTGTGAGAGATCACTCAGTATTATAGACTCTAGTTCCATCCAGGTTGCTGCAAAATTCATGATTTTGTTCTTTTTTATGGCTGCGTAGTATTCCATCATGTATATGTACCACATTTTTTTTAATCCAGTCCTCTTTTGATGGGCAGCATGGTTGTTTCCAGGTTCTTGCTATTGTGAACAGAACAATGCTACAATAAACATACATGTGCAAGTATCTTTTTTATAGAGTGATTTGAGTTCTTCAGGGTATATTCCAATATTGACCTCCCATATGACATAATTCTTATATGTCAGATCATTTCATATTCTCAGAACTTTTAATTTGCCTTTATTTCTGATAATTTTTTGAAAGCACAGATTTTCTTAATATATTTACATAATGCCCCTTTCTATTCAAATAACTAAATTAGAATGGCTTTGATGTTCACTGTATTTTGCATTTTCATGTGTCTTTCAGTGAATGACACATTACATAAAATTTACCATAGTAAAACAAAAGCATTCTGTCGAAATTCTGTATGCTTTTCATGAAAAATAAATATTCTAGAATTTACATGGAGAATGTGTTTTATTTACTTATTTATTTATTTAGAGAATGTATTTTAAATAAAGATTTTAAAGACACAAGAAATTCAACATAGGAGTTAAAATGACATTTTTTCCAGTCAAGTCAATTTATTTTGGATTGCGTGCACCCATCAGTACTGTAGTGACAGAATTTCAGTAATCCTCCTTCCTCTTTTTCAAATATCTGATGCTTTCTTTTTAAAACTCTTTTATTTGAAAAGCTGTTTTGATAACTTTCTTATCATCCATTACATGTTCCCCTATAATGTTTCTCAGGCTACTCACAAATTTTCAAAATGTCTTCCTTCATATTTGTTCTTGACAACATGAGTTCAACCAATAAATGATTTCTAAAATTTCTGGACTTTCACATACATGAAATGTCAGGTAATGTCTCTTGGCTATAACAGAAAAAAAGCAATGGAAGGGTTGGATAGAAATATTGTGCATTTGCACAAAAAAACATTATTACATTTCAAAGCAGTTGTCTTTTAGTATATGAATTTAACTATTTCTTTTTCCAAATCCCATTTGTGCTGGTTTTACTTTGCAGCAACTTATAGTAACCCATGTTTTTCAATTGCAGCATTCACTACATGCATAAAAATTGATGATTCATGTGTAGACACAATCAATTGCACTTACAGGAAGGATGTTTAAAAAGGCGTACAAATTCCAATTTGGAAGCATCAGTAAAATGCAACTATGTTGAAAAATTTGGTATTGGAGAATATTCTACTGTGGCAGAAAGTGTTTAAGTAATATATGTTGCTATCAATATACATATACCTGAAATCATATATTTAAATTGAATTATTACATTTTGGATTAATATAAAAGGTGCTGACAAACCAAGCTTTCCATCAAAAAAGTTTATTGCAATAAAACTTTACACTCCTGAGGGGAAAAAATCCAATTAGAAATTTGGTTCAGAAAGATTGAATATTTATTTCCATCTATTTTTATTTGTTTGTGTTAATTTAATTTATAACTGTGTATTTAGTGTTTAGTACTGTACTAATATACTAGAACAGACATTGTTCTGAGCACTCCACAAATATTCATTATTTAACTTTCATAACCACTTTAATGAGGCAGGTAATTTTACCAATCCAATTTTACAAATGAAGAAAATGATATAGAGTGGCTAAGTAATTTGCTCAAGGCTACACTACTACTAAGAGGTAGAGCTGAGATGTGAACTCAGGCAATCTGGCTTCTGAGTCTGTATTCTTAATTGTTATGCTATAATGTCTTTATATTGAAGATATTCCATCCAATTAAGTTATCTATGTTTTTAGATGTTGCAAAATATACTTTATGGACTTTATTTTATTTCCAAATTCATTGTTACTTGAAAATCTGCAGGCAATTTTTAATAATAGGCTTAGCAGCACTTGTCCTTGGTTCTACTCATTCTGCCTGGGCAACCGTGTTCATGTTCATGATTTCAACTACTGTCTGTGCAATGATACATGTCCTCTGTCTAGCTTTTTCTCCTCAGCCTCAAGTTCATATGTCTAACTCACCATTGCCATCCTTTTTGCACATACTCAAGCTTCAACCAAGAGGTTGGATTAATTATTTGCACACCTGCAAGAACCACAAAGAATGTGGGAAGAGCAGTTCTCCTTACAAAAAGAGAATGGCTTTTGCAGAAGGGAGTGAGTAACAATAACAACAACAAAAATGTATCTATTATACAATTCAAAATGATATCTATTATACACTTCAGTGTCTACAAGTAAATACTTAAGAGTATCCAAGAAGTTGGGTGAAGTTATTCTCTTTCAGTACAATGACTTACTGTATTTTTAAGTGAATATGTGTAAGCCAATATTTAATTTATCTTATTTCAATTATAATTTTTAGCTGTTTGTCTTATTAAAAAGAAGAATGCATAATGGCTCATTTTGCTGGCTTTACTTTTTTTTTTTTTTTAAAGCAGAAAGTCCTTTCTTTCCCATAGTTGTAAAAAAAAAGAGCATTAATGGAGAATCAAGATTGCCACCATGGAGCAGCAGATTGGCATTTCTCTTGCTGAGTGAGGCAGAGAGTAGGGACACAGTCACTGATAGATGAACAGGTTTGGGCGGGTAAAGCACCCTGTACCCAGTGGAGGTCTCTTTGAACACATGAGAACAGAAAGCAGGGTAGATGCTGGAATCTGGGCACCTCATCCCCTATCATGTTCCAGGTGTGCATAGGATCTGAAGCCCTGTCCTGTGTAAAAGAGGGAGTGAGTAATTCTGATACATTCTGGGTTGGTTCTCCCCTCCCAGCAGAGTGCCAGTCATTGGTCCCCATGGAAGGAGTCCTGGTCAGAGCATAGTGGTAGACAACTGCAATCCAAGCAGAATGAGGAGCAAACCTACAATCTGACATCTTCCAACCATGTGCCTTCTGCCAGCAGAGCTCAGTGGCAGTTTCCCAGGTCAGGAAAGTGAGCCTGTAGATTAAATTCAGCTGGCACCCACTGCCAACATCTGGCAACCATCCTCCTCCCCCCAGATCAGACTGTATCACTTGCCAGCCCTGTATTCCCACTGAGGGGATACCTCATGGCAGGGATCTTGCTCTATTTCAAGTGCTGAGCACAGACATGAGGCGAGGAAGTCACAAGAAAGACTCCTAAAATCGTTCCTATTGGGAGGGTATCTTGACTGCAAATCGCAAATCAGCAGACAGGGGACTCATCTCGCCTCCCATTCTCCTCAGAGTACTTTCAGTGGGTCTGAAAAGCAGCATGACCAGCCTAACCATGGAAAAACTTTAGAGCAGAGGGGCCTTTTACAGGGTGGAACATGGAGGAGAAGTGAGTGCCCCTCTCTTTCTCACTGAGTGATTTATATTGAATGAAAGAAAGAGCCCCAGAACAGAGGGGCACTAACTAGGTTCAGAGCAACAAAACTAAAGAGGAAAAAAATCGAGAGGGAAGAGCTGCATTTCACAAATGAGAAAGGATCAATGAAAAAACACAACCAGTGCACAAACGATGGAAGCCCCCCAGAACGACCTAACCTAGATGACAGTCATGGAACTCAAAGACTGGATGGCTAAATGAATAAACAGAACCATGAGAAACTGGAAGCAAAGTTCACTGAAGTACATAGAAAGTAAGTAGAAGTGGAGTTGATCAATCTTGGAAAGGCATATTCTGAAATACAGGAAATAAATAATTTCAACCTGGAAGTTAAAATAAGTAAATAAGCAATAGCAATCATAGGAAACAGGATCAATCAGGCAGGAAAAGAATCTCAGAACTTGAAAACTAAAATATAAAACTAATCCAGTTTGTCAAAAACAGAAAAAGGCTCAAAAAGAATGAGCAGTTTCTGAGAAATGTAGGACTATGACAAGACCTAAATCTATGTCTGATTGGTATCCCTGAATCAGAAAAGGAAATGGAGAATACCATGGGACTAGCATTCCATGAGGTCATCCAAGAAAACTTTCTACCTCTCACCATTCAAGTGCAAAAAATTCAGAGAACCCCTGCAAGCTATCACATGAGAAGACCATCCCCAAGACTCATAGTAATCCATCTCCACAAAGTAAGCATGAAAGAAAAAAATCTTAAAGACAACAAGAGAGAAAGGTCAGACCACCTACTGGGGAAGACCCATCAGAATTACTCCAGACTTATCTGCAGAAACACTACAAGCAAGAAGGGATTGGAGTCTCATTTTTAATGTTCTCAAAGACAAAGAATTTGGGGTGAGCATTTCCTACCAAGCTAGGCTTCATCAGTGATAGAGTATTAAAATTCTTTTCAGACATCCAGTCCCTAAAAGAATATACCACCTCCAGACCAGCCCTTCAGGAGATGCTTAAGAAGCTGTTGATTTAGCCAGGCTCGGTGGCTCAGCCTGTAATCCTGCGCCTTTGGGAGGCTGAGGTGAGTGAGTTGCCTGAGTCCACGAGTTTGAGACCAGCCTGGGCAGCGAGACCTCATCTCTACAATAAATCAAAAAAATCAGCCGGATGTGATAGCGCATGCCTGTAATTCCGGCTACTCGGAAGGTTGAGGCGGAAGGATCGCCGGAGCCCAGCAGGTGAGGCTGCAGTGGCCCAGAGCGGCCACTGCACTCCAGTCTAGGTGACAGAGTGAGACTCCAACTCATAAAAAAAAAAAAAAAAAGAAGCTGTTGTTTTTATCAAAAGCTTTTTCTGGATCTAATGATATAATCATGTGGTTCTTGTTTTTACATCTGTTAATGTATTTAATTACATTTATGATCTCATGGATGTTGAACTAGTCCTGCATCCTGGGGATGAAGCCTACTTTGTCAGGGTGGATGATTTTTGAGATGTGTTTTTGGATCCAATTTATTAGAATCTTGTTGAACATTTTTTCATCTATGTTCATAAGGGATATTGGCCTGTAGTTCTCTTTTTTGTTGGATCTTTACCCGATGTGGGTATCAATGTGATGTTAGCTTCATAAAATGATTTGTGGAGAATTCCATATTTCTTAATTGTCTGGAATACTTTCATTAGGATTGGTATCAGCTCCTTCTTGTATGTTTTGTAGAATTGTGCTGGAAAGCCATCCAGTCCAGGGATTTTTTGTTGTTGTTGTTGTTGCTGTTGGTAGTTTTCTTATGACAGTTGATTTCCAATGTTATTATTGGTCTATTTAGAGACTCAGTGTCTTCTTGTTTCAACCTGGGGAGGTTGTGTGATGTCAGAAAGTCTTTCATTTAATTTAGATTATCAAGTTTATTTCCATATATGTATACATACTGCTGTTGGGAATGCAAACTAGTGCAACCTCTACAGAAGACTGTGTGGCAATTTCTGAAAGAACTGGAAATTGACCTTCCATATGACCCAGCAATCCCCCTATTGGGAATATACCCAGAGGAACACAAATTCTTCTACAAAAAAGATACCTGCAAACGCATGTTTGTTGCAGCTCTATTCACAATAGCAAAAACATGGAACCAATCATGCTACCCATCAAAACTGGACTAGATAAAAAAATGTGATACATATACACAATGGAATATTATGCAGCCATAAAGTCAAGTGAAAATGGAACCACAGCCTAAATGTTAAACCTCAAAATATGAAAATACCAGTAGAAAATACCCTTCTGGCCATCAGAATAGACAATAGATTCATGACCAAGTCTCCAAAAATGATTGCTACCAAAGCTAAGATATACAGATGGGAATTCATCAATCTGAAAAGCTTTTGCACAGCCAAATAAACCAACAAGAGAGTCAAGAGACAACCCACAGAATGGGGAAAAAATATTTACAAAGTATGCATCTGACAAAAACCTAACATCCAAGATCTACAAGGAACTCAAATGAAGTGAAAGGAAAAACACAAAACAAAACAAAAAAAATAACAAAAAAAAAATGTAAAAAGTGGGCAAAAGACATGAACAGACACTTCTCAAAAGATGACATACAAGCAGCCTGCAGACACTTGAAAAACTACAAAGATACCACCTAATTCTGGTAATGATGGCTATCATTATTAAGTCAAAAAACCAACAAATGCTGGTGTGGGTGTGGAGAAAATAGAACACTTCTAAACAGTTGGTGGAAATCCAAGCTACTTCAACCTCTTTGGAAAGCAGTGTGGCATTTCCCTAAAGAACTAAAAATTGACCTTCTGTATGATCCAGTATTTTATCTCCTGGTAATATACAAGGAGGAACATAAATCATTCTACAAAAAAGACACTTGCACACACATACTTACTGCTGCACTATTCACAACAGCAAAAATGTGAAACCAACACTGCTGCCTATCAAAAGTGGACTGGAAAAAGAAAAGGTGGTACATATACCTGATGGAATATTATGCAGCCATAAAAAAGAACAAAATCATGAACTTTGCAGCAACTTGGATGGAGTTAAAGACCATTATACTAAGTGATCTATCAGAGAAACAAAGAACTGAATACTGCATATTCTCACTCACAAGTGAGCTCTGATTACTAGGCATATTGGCACAAGGGTGGGATTGGCAGCCACTGGGCACTGGTAGGTGAAAAAAAGAGGGAAGGCAGAGAGAGAGGATGTGACAGTGCAAAGAGTACCTGATCAGCTACTGGGGGAGTGAGGGCCACCTAGTTGTCCAAACTTCACCTGAATGCAGCCTACTTATGTAGTAGTTCCTCACTTATACTCCATAACTCTATAATAAATAATTGTATATTGCTTCAGAACATCTAATTATTTTTACTTGTCTAAATAAAATTCTTCCAAAACTAGCAAAATAGGAAAAACATCAAATATAGTACCTTGAAAAAACAGAAACAGAAACCTGTTTCTGCCACACAAAAAATTATTATATCAGCTTCCTGCTAAGTAGCTACCTTTTCTTCACAAATCACCCAAAGCTGCTCTAAATCCACTAGGGATCTTATCCTAGAAAATTATGCTTTTTAATCTTTTTTTTTTCAGTTAGCTTCAATACTACTTGATCTCTCTGCTTCCACATAAAAAAATTATTGCCATAATAAAATAATAAATTTTAAGGGTCTCATAAAAATGAGTTGGTGTGGTGATGGATAAGTTAATTAGCTTGATTGTATCTTTTCATAATTTATACATAGATCAAAACATCATGTCGTACCCCATAAATACACACAAATACCGTTTGTCAATAACAAACTTAAAAAGACACATCTCAGATAAATAAAACATAGCAGTCTATGTAATGTGTGTGTCTATGAAGGATTACAATGTTTGGCACAAGTTAAGTACTCAGATACCTGTCATGTGTAGTCTGGTTATATGCATGTTGTATTTGTTGTGTCATTGACTCTGTGCATTTGCATATTTTTATGTAATAGATTAATTCTGTATAAGAATTATTTTATGTGTACCTATTCATCAATTGTGGGCATTATCACTTAATGATCTCCTAAGAATAATGTAGACATTAAATAAACATACTAATAATTAAAAGTGGTATGTTTCTTATACCACAAATAATTGTCATAATTTGCTTTTAGTATACTGCTGTCCTGTTCTTCTATTTCTCAATCCACTGCTTTCTTGATGTCTTCCAGTCTCTTTTCTTTCTTCTGTTCTTTAATTCTGGACATCCTTCAGGGTTTAATTTTGGATTGATTAACACTTCAGAGATTTTCATATCTCAAAGAGGTTTAAGCTACCACCTATCAATCAAAATCTAAACTTTGGCCTTAACTGTTGACTCTTGTCCCCAAATAACTGGCTTACTCTCAATATTTTGTAGTTCTTCAACCCAGCATATTCATCTGCATCTTATTAATTTGTACCTGGGTTAATTTGTGAAACTTTAAGTAATTAAGTCTGCATTTTAAAAACCCTTTCATCTCCAAGGCAGAGTCAGTTTTCTATTTCTGTTGCATTTTCCTAAAGTTCCTCGTCTTGTGCTTTAAATATAATGGACTTTTAATAATGGTGTTGAAAAGTAGTCAGGCTGCTTGATCTGAGTTTCAGTTCATCATTTCTGAGTTTCAGTCATGTGCATAGCACTGGCAGAATAGAAATGAATAAGATAGTTCATGAAACTCACAGTTTGGAAATGGGAGACAGATATGTAAAGAAATCCAACCAGCTTGCTAAAAAACATAATAGAAGTACAAGGTACAGTGGAAATGCATAGAAAGTAGTGAATGCCTATCAGAAAGCGGGGGAGGTGAGACTCAAGTACCTTCTGATATTATAGTAGCTAAGAAAGTAAAATATCATGAACTTCACAGCTGGATGGACTTAGAGTCTATAATACTGAGTGATGTATCAAAGAAACAAAGAACTGAGTATCACATGCTCTCACTCATAAGCAGACCTTGAACAATTATGATAATACTACAAGAAAAGTATTGGAAGTAGCAGGAAGTTGCCCTGGGCGAGGTGGGCGGGGCGGGGGGAAGAGGCGGGATTGGCAGTAGCGGGAATCTGCTGGGGAAGGGGGGACACACCTCAGCAACAAGGGTACCTGCATAATGAACATTTGTATACCTAACCCTGGTCTGTACCCTACATCTTCAAAATAAAAAAATTAAAAGAGGAAAACAAAAGAAAGTAAAATATTGTTGATAGGCAGTAGGATGGTAAAGAAGGTCAAGTAGAAGGGCTGGATAATGCATTTCTGAATAACTGAGAGCCTCCTGCAATATACTTTCTGACGTGGAGTAGTATTTGAGACCATTGACAAAGACCCTCTTTCAAAATGGACTTGAAATATATTAGGGTTTTGGGAAGTGATTTTCTTTTTTTTCTTTTGCAAATAGGTTCCAGCTGAGTCTTACTGAGTACAATAAACTGATATGGAAAATGTATAATGGAAATAATTTTTTACTAATTTGTATTCTATGGAGTTCATCTTTGATTATATTAAAAATATTAGTAATTGTTTTGTGCCTCGAGTCAGATATTCTAGCATTAGAGCCTAATATGAATCTTGTAGCAAATGTAGTACTACAGGAAAACTACTAACTGAAAACTCACTCCAGCTACCAAGGCACTCTTTAAAATTTTAACTTAGGTAGAAATAAATATAAGGATTACTGAAATTTGGCATGTTTCAGTTGCTGTTTCAACTGAAAACTAGACAAAAAAAGTCTATGGATATAATAATAGTTTTTGGTAAATCTTATATAAATGCACATGAAGGAAATTATAACTGTAAAACCAAATCTAGACTTGATGCTTAAAGAGCAAAGAGAGTTTATTATTTTTTTCCTGAAAAAAAAAAGACTTAAAAAATTTTTTTAGGGTTGCAAAGCTTAAAAATGACAGCTCTGCCTTTAGACATTTAATTGCTACTTGGGAATAATTACCTGTGCAAATAAAGTTTCTAAGCCAGTCTGCAAGTCTTTGGTGCCATCTATTGACTTTCTGAGAAATCTCTAAACTACCCTGTAATGATAAAGAACAAATGAAGCTTGAATAGAACCAAATAGAATTTTAGGGGTCATCCACTCCAACACCTTGCCTCCACTTTTCAATCTCTTACCCATTTAAATCGCACGTGCGCGGGTGCGTGCGCGCGCGCGCACACACACACACACACACACACACACACACACACACACACACTAGAAGCAAGATGCATGTATATGAGTGTCTGCATTTTCAAAATTTTGTTGATTATTCCAGCACCCATTTTAAAACAAGAAAAATTTAGACAAATAAATGATAGACCAAGTCAGAATGTATTTTTTCCCCAGAATTTAACCACTCCAAAAAACATTTACATCATCTCTGAAGGTATGCATAAAAACTAACAACCCATACTTTTAACAAAATCCATCTATTGCCACTGAGGGAGGATAAAGCAAAGGTAATCACCAGTTCTTTCCTATCTGGCATATGTTACATGAAGGGCATGAGTGCTCCATTCACAAATTGGTCTTTGTGCTAATTTTCTTCTCTTTCTTTACTTTTCTGGCTTGCATTTGTACTGTGAATAAAATAAGAGACTCTGCTTTGTGCATTATAGGCATGCTGAAAATGCTCCAAAGAAAATGAAACGTTGGGGAGCCAGCAGCAAGGAACATTTTTGTGATGGCCTCATCATTCCTCGGTTGTATTTGGAATATGAAGAACAAACAAACTCCCCCTTCCCCATTTGTGCCACTCCTTCTCCTCCTGCTCAGCCACTTTGAAAGCTGAGAATTATAATTAAAGCCATACTTTTAGCTTTCTGGCCATTTGTCTTTTCTGAAGAATTTGTTTCTACAAGTAAATTCATCAAGTGAAAGTTTTTCCTATAAACATCCCTGCCTTTAATAAACTATATAAATCCTATAGAAATTGAAAAATATGAGCTATCTCCAATAAATCTGTACATGTAACTTGAAAAATTCATGATCCTCTACATAATTATCTCTGTTTTAGAGGCTCTGAACAAAATGAAAGAATGTGCAGGCAAGTGGCTTTTAGACCAGACACACTGTTCCTCCTACTGTACTTATTTTATGGATCTTTCACATAATGGCTTCGAAAATATTGTAGCAATTCAGAAAAGTAAACTCTTCTTATGTTTACATGATGATTGTACTAAGAAAATGTCATAATAAAATATTCACATGCAGATAAATCAATTGGTATGCCAAAGTTTTGCTCAAAATTAGACAGTCATATTTTATTCCTACTCTTATTTTAACCTGGAAAAAAGAAATAGAAAATATAATGATGATCTGTATATTTAAATGACAAATACTATTTCTATACTATGAGATATATTAGTTAAGTAGTTTTATTCCCAAACAATATTTGATTCATTTTAATTGTTCACCAATTGAATTTAAATATGACTTTATTTTTATATATAGTGGTTTCTACAGATAAGCTGAAATGAGATACATAAAGGAAGAAAATCTGAATAGCTGGGGGAGCTCAGAATGGCAGCAACTTGGTAGTAGGAGAAGAAAACTCACAAATATCAGAGCAGATGATTACAAGTCTGTGAATATGAGCTAGTTAAAATAATAGTGTTAAAAAACCATGAATTTTAGAAATGTTTAGACAAGTTTCTTGGGCAAAATCTAGAAAAAAATAAAATGATACCTACACTTCAACATTTTGTTTTAATTAGTGCCTGATTACATAACCACAGAGAATGAATAATAGCAAAGGATATTGCTGGCCTAATGATGAAATGTGATAGGGAAATGATTCATCTTAATACTAGTTAGAGACATTAATATTACACAGTTTACTATATGTACAACCTAGGAAACGAGAACTGAGAACCCTGAAGTCATTTGTTCAAAAGATCTATAACTACTCGAGACCAGCAGAATAGTAACAAGTTTTTTCCCCTGAAGAGAATAAAACATCCATCATACAAAATAATTTCCTGTGCTATTTTGCTTAAAGAAGTAAATAGACACTAGCAAGAATAAGAAGCAAAATGAATACATAAGCACATCTTCATCAATAACTCTTTGCATCACTGAAAAGTTCAAGGAAGCACCCCCTTACAAAAGAGAGCTTTTGGGGTTTTTTTTATTGTTTGATAGAATATTCACGTATTACAGCTTATTATATTACTTGAGAAAATAAAATAATACATTCTCTGTATTATCTCATTAAATGAGAACAACAATTCTGAAGATGTTTATTTTTTCTTGGTTTGATACCTGAGAATTTTTTCATGTACATATCCATACTTTCACAAGTTCATTGAGCTCAGGCTGTGTATGTATGTAAAAAATCATATATAAACATATATGCATGTATGTAAAAAATCATATATAAACATATATGACTTTATATACCCATATGGACTTACACTTTCTTAGAGACACACGAGAAACCACAAGGAATATTATAAATGACATTTTTTAGTTAAAAAGTCATAATTTCAAAAACGAAGCATGGTTTTTAAAAAATAAGCAACACATTCATGGTATTTAAAATGCACAAAATCATCTGTCACCTTCCCCCATCCTAATTTCCTTTTCAAAATGACTTGCTGTTTGTGGTTGTGTACGTATTTCTCCAGATTTTTCTCCTGTTCACTCTTTTCTCTCATATATCAAAGGCATGTTTGTGAGTGTTTTTGAAAGAAAGGAATAGAAAGATATAGAAAGACAAAAAGAGAGGGAGAGAGGACCTTGTTCTGCTACTTGGAATTTTAGTTTTTCACTTAGTATTTTACCTTGGAAATCTAATTATTTTAGTACATATAGATCTACTAAATTGTTTTTAAAACCTATATACTATCCAAAAGTATGAATAGACCATTTAAGAAATGTTTTTAATTAACAAATGAAAAATTGTATATATTTATTGTTTGCAATGTGATACTTTGATATATGTGTACATTGTGGAATGATTAAACCAAGCTAATTAATATATTCCTCAGCTCATATGCTTTTCGGTGACAAGAACATTAAAACTCTACTCTCTTAGCAATATTGAAGTATATACTGTGTTATTATTTACTCTAGTCATCATTCTGTACAATTGCTCTCCAGAACTTATTTCGGCTATAGAATTGACACTTTGTATCCTTTAATCAATATTTTTTCTGCTCTTCTCCAACCCCCCACCCCCCACCAGTCCCTGGTATTCACCATTCTACTCTATATCCATGAGTTCAATGTTTTTAGATTCCACACATAAGAGAGATGTGGCATTTGTGTTTCTATGACTGGCTTGTTTTATATAACACAGTGTACTTCAGGTTCATGTGTGTTACCACAAATGACAAGATTTTATTCTTTTCATGACTGAATAATATTCTATTGTGTATGTGAACATACACAACATTTTTTTATCCATTCATCTCTTGATGGGCGCTTAGGTTGATTCTAGATCTTGACTATTGTGAATAATGCTGGAATGACCATGGCAATGCAGATATCTCTTTTACATACTGACTTCATTTCATTTTAGCAATTTCTAACTGATGTGCATTCAAGTTATTTTCAATATAACTCTATTACCAACAGTACTAGAAAAAGCATTCATATATATATATATATATATATATATTTGCACAATTTTATAAAATTGTTTATGTATGCCAGTTTTTCTGTAGACTAGATTTCTAGAAGTGCACTGTTAGGTCAAATGCTAGGCACAAAAATTTTTCCAAAGAAATTTTGTGTAGAATTTCATCTAATATCTAGCACACTCAGACAACTATTAACCCTGTAAATGACAGAATCTATATGGGGCACTCTTTGTCCTGTTTATTTGTCCTGGGAATCAGAATTTTGTTTGTAATAACAAGGATATCAACCCCAGCTCATGACTTTTTTTGAAAAGAAAATAATGGAGTGGAGTTTGGCTGCCTCTATGAATGCATATGGTGCTTTTTAAAATCCATACTAATAATATATATGTATCTTTTTGAAGACAAAATAATTGTTTATTTGAGTTTGGCTATCCCTGTGCACACTATATACTTCTCTGTATTACGTCTTTTTTGAGATGTGCTACCCATGGGAAGAATGCAATCGTTTTTAGTGTGGTTGTGTCTGGGCTTCTTTTCAAGTAATCACTGATTTTTACTGACTTCAATGCCATTTTAGTCACATTGAGATACTTATGCCCTTGCATTGAGGTCTTTAATTTCAGTTTCTACTTATAAATTTGCATGAAGTTTTCTTTTAAGTAAAATCTTTATCGAATTACTTTGACCTGAGGCTCCACTTCTAACCAACATGCTATGCCCAACATAGATTTTCATTTTATTCATTTCCCTAGGAATGGTAGTTCTTCCATGACTCTACTTAGGTGCTTGGTATTATGTGAAATACTATATTTTATCAGTATTTCAGTACTGTAATGTGGTGATGGGAGGAGTATTTTAAACATTATTGAGCTGAAGAAGTGAGGGGATTCTATGCTGACTGGGGTCATAGTGGTGCTACAACATGTTCTCTGTAATAATGTTAATAATTCTGCTACCTTATCCTTATGCCCATCTGCACTACCCAGGGAGATTATCTTACACTCACTACCCAGAAATAGTGAGCATAGCACCTTTACATAATAGGCATTCAAACAAATGTTCAATAAATGAATGAATGAACTAATTCTATTGACAAGTTATTCTACAATGAAGTTTGTCAAAACACTGAAATCTGCCATATTGTCACTTCACTTGGAGAATTTGGAGTGATTTGAAACAAAGCAAATATGCATTCTCAAAGCTTAGCATTTTATAAACCCACCACATTTCTTTTCTCTTGAAGGTATGAAAGACTGTTATAGGCCATTAAAACACCATTAAGAGCACCCTGAAGATTGAAACAGGACCCCTACCTATCACCATACACAAAAAAATCAACTCTAAATGAATCAAAGACCTAAAAGTAAAACTTCAAACTATAAGAACATTATAAAATGCAAGAGACATCTTTATGGAAATTGAAACTGGCAACCAATTCCTGATCAAAACTTCAAGTGCCCATGCCATAAGAGATAAGATAGACAAGCAGGACTGAAAAGCTTCTGAAAAGCAAAAGAAACCATCAAGAGAACAGGGAGGCAGCACACAGAATGGAAAAAAGTATTTGTCAACTGTATGTCTTACAAAGGCCTGACATCTAGGCTTTACAAGGAACTCAAATGTGCCTAAAGGGAAAAAAACAAACAGCCCCATTCAAAAGTGAGCTAAAGACACTCAAAAGAAACTATACGGACAGCCAACAGAAACATGAAAATGTGCTCAGCCTCACTCATCATGAGAGAAATACAAATCAAAACCACATTGAGATACCACCTAACCCCAGTAAGAATGGCCATCATTAATAAAACAAACAACAAGTGCTGACGAGAATGTGGAGAAAAAGGAATGCTTCTACACTGCTAGTAGGAGTGCAAATTAGTGCAACCTCATTGGAAAATAGTGTGGTGATTTCTGAAAGAACTAGAAACTAACCTTCCAAATTACCCAGCAATCCCTCTATCAGGAATTACCCAGAGGAATTCAAACCATTCTAGAAAAAAAGATACCTGCACACGCATGTTTATTGCAGCTCTATTCACAATAGCAAAAACATAGAACCAACTTTGCTGCCCATTGAAATGGGACTGGATCAAAAAAATGTGGTACATATACACAATGGAATATGATGTCCATAAAGAAGGATGAACATATGGACTTCACAGCAACTTGGATGGATTTAGAGTTTATCACACTCAGTGATCTATCACAGAAACAGAAAATTGAGTACCACATGTTCTCAATCATAAGTGAACCTTGAACAATTATCATAATATTATAAGAAAGGGATTGGGAGTAGTGGAAAATTGCCAAGGGAGGGGTGGTGGAATTAGCAGTAGTGGGAAACTGCCAGGGGAGGGGGAGTATCACCTCATCAACAAGGGTAACCACATGATGAACATTTGTATACCTAACCCTGAATTGCACCTCACATCTTTAAAAAAGCACCCTAGCCATTGTTTTGCATTGTGCTCTTGGTATCCCCTTAGTGCTTTTTTGTCAGGGGAATGAATTGCTCATATTTTCACAGAATAGTCATAATCACTCTTATTCGGCATTTAGAATTAATCACTCTAAGTGTTCTATCACTCATTAAAAATATGTGAGTATTATATCCTGTAGAAAATATCAACAACTAAAACATTGACATTTTCAGTCTTCTAGTATAGCGTATCCATTTCAGTTCTTCCTGAGTGCCTACTCTGAGTAATCTATGGGGAGCAGGTCAAATGGCCAGTCATTCTAAATGCAAAATATTTGAAAGGTCAACTATAAAAACAGTCAATTAATGCTGAGCCATAAATTTTCATAAACAGAGAGCACTAGTTATCAAGAAAGAATTCATCCTTAGTCACTTTAATGAGAACAAAAATGGTAGGGATGTAACTTCTTTTGTATGTAACTTCACTTATGACAATTTAAGTGTAAGATTTAAGATTTAATGTAATGCCTACAGATTTTGAACTGCCCAAGTTAGCATTGAAACTATTATAGATCTTATTCTATTGCAAATAAGTTATGATGCCTTGAATTCTGTATTGGTGTGTGACATTTCTATTTTCATTTTTTTCTAACTTATCACCTTTGATTAAAGTCATAGCCTCATTTCAGTTAGCATTCCATGCATGATGATGCAAGAAATGTTGTTAGTTAAATATTATAACATTTCTCAAATTGTCATAAGTGAAGTTAGATACAAAAGCATATGAAACCAGAAAATTCAAAATCTTTTGCAAGTACAGATTCGTTCTAAAGCTGTTTCTTATATTTGGAACGCCCTTTTTGCTCTCTACCATAGTCCTCTTCATCTCTGAGTTCTAGTTCAAGGTCCCCCACTCCCATGTTGTATATGGCTAGTCATGACCAAATTAAAAAATGTTAAAGAAAATGTTCATATTGCTTATAAACTGGTTATAACATGAAATAAGCAACACAATAAATTACTATACAGAGAGTGGGGGGTCTGTTCCCTCTTTAGATTCTATTGTTAGTCATGTTCAAATTGACATAGATGAGAAATCCAAATCCTCACATTCTGAATTGCTACATGCATAGTTGCAATTCAGTCTACTAGGTTGTTCAGAGTATTACACACCAGAGTAATATAGACCAACATCCGGGCTCCAAATATCAATCTTGTCTTCTCTGGATTGATGAGTTGAAGCACATACAAACCTGGTAAACTCTCTAACTTATCCATTTAGCACAACTACTTTGAAGCCTCCCTTTCCCATGGTTCCTCCTTGAGTCTCACTTGAATTTTCAGAGATGGAATTTAAAAAGCAAATAAGACATGTCTTTCTTCCTAATAAGCTGTTCATTTTATGCTCCCTTTCACTTGATTGACTTTGGCCTGTTAATTTAATCAGAGACAAGGCTATCTCATCTCCAAATCAGTACCTGACTAAATGAGCCATATGAGGATGAAGAGTAAAGAAGAATAAAATTATTAAAAAGAGAAGAAAGATTCAAGAGACGCAAATCTCATTTGTCTAATCTGTTGATAATATATCTTATTTTTCCCAGTAAAAGTGATATTCTTTTGTTTGATGATCCTTTTGTGTGTTTTGGAGGTCTTTTTTTTCTAATTTTTTATTTTGGACAATACTGTGAATTGTCTGCCCAATATTTGTACTTCATATCTTCCTTACAAGCAGAACCCTGATTTGAGGGGAGGGGAGAGGCAAAGTGCCTGGAGGAGGAGAAACTACATTTACAAGAACCCCTTGCCAAATCACTTTGTTATGGTCAATGAGATGTAAGAGGAATTCTACTCTGTGAGGCTTGGAAAACAGCTATTGTTTTGCTGATAAAGAGAGAGAGACTCAGTTGTCATTACAACTTATTTTTTCCTTTGCCCTTCCCCTTTCTTCCTGCCTAGAGTAGACATATATAAAAAAGAGCAGGAACTTGGCATAGTGGGGCCACATTGCCAGCTTTGTACTGCTTACTTGTGGTTTTTTAAAAAATAATTATAAAAATAATTTTTATATATTTAAGACATTATTTGCTAGTTTTACAGTTAGTACCTCTTGGAAGTAACTTATATCAATGCATACTATAACATAATCTCTTCTTCTTGGGGAGAGAGAAAGAGACAGTTAAGGAGAAAGTAAGAGAGAGAGAGAGAGAGAGAGAGAGAGAGGATGTAAATTTTTGTGTATGTAGAGGTGAGTGGAGACTTCTTAGATTCTCCCTAAGAAATTATGTGTGATTAAGAAGCCTTTTATGGTAATATCACAAGTGGATGATATATAATATAAACTATACAATCATAATAGTTTGGATAGTTATTAAATATTTTGTCAATTCTCTTCCTAATGAGGGTAAAGTGGCTGATTAAAGGTTTATGCAGAGAGAATAAGTTAAGAGTAGCTGCAGACAGGACAAAACACAAATACATCTAGATGGAATGAAAAGGAGAATACTATAAACATGACAATTGCTTCAAGTTCTAGTATACTGAAAGTTCAGACATTCAAAATTATTACAAAAGAGTAAAATAATACAGGGAGTAGTGAGCACACTTTGTACATGGAAGACCTCTCAAGTGATCACTTACGTCAATCTAGCATTTATTCTCAAGGGAAAAAAATTTGAGAATATCTGACCTAGACAAAAGGAAATAAGTATCAATCATATTGGTGAAATCTGAATCTTGACATGCACATGTCATTTACTCTCTGCTATTCTTTCTTCTGTGGATAAAAATAAAAATTTTGAAGTATTTGAGGAGCTATTATTTGTACTGCATCTGAGAAAACAAATTGTGATTTTTGTTTGCTTTACACCATTAGAATAATCCTCTAAATTAAGCTTTTCTCATATGTGGTCTATAGTTTTGTTTCTGCTAAATGAACCACATTACCCGAGACAAGATTTTGCCATTTTGTGTGTAGGGATATTATATAGGAATTAATGAAGTAAATTCATCTTGTCACTGGAGATAGCTGTTTTTGCATTGTCAAGTTTTAGGCCTAATAGTTTAAGTTTGAATGAGGCTAGAAATTTCAAACTGCCTTGCTTAGTCCACCTACATTCAACTCCAAAGTCCATAGACTGAAACCTGACCAATTGAAGATAGCTTAAAGAAAATCTGTAATTCCTTCTTTTCTGGGAACCTTTATGAAAAAGATAAAGTATTGTCTTCCTGGGATTGTAAGAATGTGGCACTGCCCTGTGGCAGCTAAAAAGACTATATTTTATGTTTTAGAAGCCCTTTTAAATTAGCATAATTTTCTAATTGACAGTGAAAATTGTATCATACAGTTTGTTACTTATAAAAAGGTGCATAAAGTTTTTGCTAAAAGTCTACTCAAGAAAGAAAATGTGTATTTATCAAGGTGTTTTTGGTGTCATGTGTCAGCACAAAAGAGAATAAACATAAAGGGGAATGCGTGGGCTTATAAATGGGAATTTCAAGAAGTTAACAGATGTCAATCATGACAGAATCCAGAGTTTTAACCAATGTCAATAGGAATCTTTTTATTTTCTTCATATACCAGCTTTATCCTTAGCTTTGCTCTCTCTATAATGTAAGCAAAGTTATTAACATGCCAATCTAGACTTATGTCAACTCTAATGTAAGAAATTAGAATATAATATTATTTATCTTTCCCAGTCATTCTGGCAAAAGTCCTAATGAGGGTTTGCATTGACCAACTTGGTTCAATGTACCTATCATTGCACTACTCACTGTGGTCAAGGGGACATGCTATCCAAATTGTTTAGACCTTGGCCATATTTTAGACCAATAAGTTTTAGTTTGAATGAGGCTAAAAACTCTGGTAAAAATGGTGTCAATCCACCCAATCTATATGAATTCTGATAGTTTAAAAGAGAGTGCTTCTTCAGATGGTATTACTAAAGGAAGGAAGAAAGGTAGGCTACAACGCAACACAGTGAATGTGAGCAAAAAGACAAAACCATTATGGTGTGAAACATGAATATTAATATGTTTGTCCAATTAATTGTAGATGGTTTTTCACTTCATAATAAAGCATAAGATCATTTATCATGCATGTGGGTGAATTTCAGATATCTTTTTATTTAATAGATTTAGACTTCAGGCTTACTCCTCTTGATAAAACACTTCAAGTTTTTAACAGGTCTAGCACTGAAACATTTTATAGATGGGCAGGGAACAAAATGTAGCCATTATACTCTCAGGGATTGATCATGGGTTTTTCTTCTACATTGTATTAAATGTGTTTCTTCTCATTTACACATGCTGCTTCTTTTTTTAATTTTTGAATTAGACCTTTAGAACAGGCTAAATATTAAAGCTTAGAGAAATATTAGTATGAAGTTTCAAAAATAAAGGTGTATGCACCCACTGAGTTCAATATATAAACAGCAGTGAAATTTGACGCTTATCACTACACATGACTTATAAGCCATAGTATGTAAGTGTTAAGACAAGAATTGATAACTCATGATATAGATGTTATATTTGTTTTGTTTTGTTTACCCAGAATACTAAGATACAGTGGGAAATTTATGGTGTTTTTTCCCTCACAAGTTAAATGCTTTGATTTGAGTTCAGTTTCAGGATACTAAACAACACTGGTAGAGTGACTGTAATTTACTGAAAAGTACTTTAGGGATCTGAAAACTGTAACAATAATTCCAAATAATGTTGCATTTACTAATATTACCATGGATTCCTATTTAATATATATTTAAGTCATTTGTAGAAAATATGCATGAGAATTTTGACAAAAATGTCTTGCTCCTTTTGAGTCTTTTGTTAATACTTTGGGCTTATTAATTTTCCATTTACAAATCAGGAGTTATCTTTATCTCACTTAAAAGGTTTTCTGAATTTTAATCAGTTGGTCTGTCCTTGATTTTAAGCATTATTTGATAAAGACCATTGGAGACACCAATAAGACATATTAGAAAATATAATTACTATCTCAAAAAATGTAAAAATGTCTCCATTTTGACAAAATTCAGATGACATTTAGACAAATATTGTTGTGTTTAAATCAATGTTTAAAGGTATTTTGATATATGCACATATAAGTACATGTATATATATAGTTTTTAAAATTTAACTAATCACACAGCATTATTTAAGTATATGTAGCATCCTGGAACCATTTTAGCTTAAAATAGTTCTTTGTGTTTAGTATTAATGTTTTCTTTAAAAATCTGTACAAAAATAGTTTTATACCAACAAGTAGAATAAAACATATGCAGTTACTTGGCTCATGACAGGGTCAAACAAGATCAATTCAGTAAAAATTAGCAAATATTCAAATCAGAAAATTTACAATATACTTCAAAGTACATAAAGTAATCAAGTAATAGGTTTTGTGTTTTCATTTTTTATTTTATCAATACGTAGATATATTTACTCTATTAGCAACAGCTGATGTTATGATGCTATGGTGGCAGAACAGTCAAAGTTAAGAGGATGATCTTTGGAGTCAAACAAAACTAGGTTTAAACTAGTGATTCTGCCACTGAGAGTTGAGTTACTTTGAGTAAATACCAAATGTGAAAATGTTTATAATGCATTTAGCAAGATGCCTGAAATAAATATTAGCTAAAAAAATACAAAAGGTAGCCAGATTGAAGAAGAGACCACTTTTTTTCCTAACCTGTAGAGTACTCCTGCATACATTAGAAAAGAATGTCCTCTTCATGTGGATATAACCCGGAGAGTACAGGTTTGGCAACTGGCTAGTGACTTTGTGAAAAGTCAAAGTCCTTATTTTCTCCAGGCTGCAGTAGCCTTGCACCAAAATGCAGTATGTGACAAGCCAAGTATAGACCAGTCTCCAGCCTCTATTTGATGCACATCCCAGGTGACCTTACAGTGAACAACTTATAAAACCTACAGCTTTGTCTCAACTTATACCCCAAGTATCTATGTCAATTAATTTCTTCTGAACAAATAAAATTCTTTTTATGAAGGTGGTTCTGGAGACTATATTGTTCTCCATATCATCATAAAATTGTAGATGAAGAAAGCATGTCCAATGTAAAGAGGAAATAATTTTCTCCAAATTATCTATTTTGTCAAGATTGGTCCTACTATAATATCCTAACATATAAGAGAAATTTAGTCTGAAATTTTGGTATTATTTCTATTAGAAGGACTTCAGAAATATGTAGATTAAGCACTATTCCAAGTAGTGATCACAATCTCCTCTGCATAAGTAACTTAAGAATAATTTGACATATGAAGAGATGATGTTCGTCTTCAACTGTGCAGAACTCAGTAAAGAAAGCAATATGACATATTGTTTAAGAGCCCAGATTTTGGAATTTAATATGGCTGTGTTTGAATAAGAATTTTAGTTTCCCATCAAGCTCTTTGATTTCTCTGAGTCTTAGGGTTTTTACCTGTAAATGAATATAATACTAACCTTGCAGAGTAGTTGTGAAGATTATATAAAAATTGACATAACTTATCTCCTACAATTAATCAATAAAGGACAGTCATAGCCGGGCTTAGTGGCTCAGTCTGTAATCCCGCGCCTTGAGAGACTGAGGTGAGTGAATTGCCTAAGCCCGCGGGTTCGAGATACGCCTGGGCAACTTGGTGAGACCTCATCTCTACAACATATCAAAAAATTAGCCGGGCGTGGTAGTGTGCACCTGTAGTTCCAGCAACTTGGAAGGCTGAGGCGGAAGGATCACTGGAGCCCAGCAGGACGAGGCTGCAGTGGCTGGGAGCAGCGACTACACTCCAGTTTGGGTGACAGAGTGAGACTTCAACTCAAAAAAAAAAAAAAAAAAAAGGACAGTCATTTGCATCAAATACTGATATATGTTCCTAAATGTCCAATATTTATGTTCCATAATGGCCAGTCTGTCAGGTTCAGTCTGGTGATGGGTAGACTTTTTTATGCTATATCAAGACCCTAGAAGGACTTTCAAACTTTATCTGCACATGATTGGATGAGGCTGTTTCATATTACTGAAAGAAATACTGACAGAGGGCAAATGTCAGCATTCTTGAAGAAAAGCAGGTGACTTATTTATCCTGTATGGCATGATATCAATTTGCCATTAAAAGGATAAGACATAACTATGTTTCAAACTTCAAATATGAAACTGTCATGTGAATCTACAAAATTGCAGCTAAAATTTTAAAATTATATTTTCTTATATCTATCACCAATACACAATGACTCTATGCTGTGTCTTTGTCTCATTCTCTTCACAGAGAATCAAGCACACAAGGAGGTTAAGTGGTTTGACCAAGGCAGGGTGTTGTGCCAGTAACAGAGCTGGGAACTGAACCAGAAGTCAGGCTCCTAGGTAATGTAAAACCTAGATGAGAAAGTCCTTGTGTTGGTGCTGGGTCCGTTGCTTATTTCTCTTTATACTAACACATTAACTACATTCCTTCCTTTTATGATCTGGTTCGATATTTGTATGGCTGCACTAAATCACTGGTGCTTGTTTCACATGATAAACTATAAGAAGGTAGGGATTATACTTATACAATAAAGACAAATGGAATCAATAGTCAGAACTCCAGTAAGTAAATGTTTCTTTTATAATTGTACAAAATCTGCAATAAATGTGGCTAGAAAAATTACAGTGTGAGGGAAGACTGAGGCTTTCTTCAACAAGTAATTGCCTTTGCTCTTCTCTTTTCAGAATCACCATTCTGAGAAGGTATTTGAGATGTCATTATAGAGGAAGTATTTATCTCAACCAACTGCAGAAAAATAGAGAGATTCTGAGGTTGTTCTCTTGGTCACTATAATTAAGAATGAAAATTGGCATAGATTGAGTTTATTTTTCAGATTCTAATAAATACTTTTAAAAAGCTCAATAGTCAATACTAATCTTCCCCCTAGTGAGATGAGAAGTTTATTTGGCAATTACTATTGTAGTAAAATGAATCAAAGATCACCCAAGCAGTAATAACCTCATATTATAGTAATAATTTAAATTGCGTGCTAAAACCTGCAATAGCGTGCTAAGTTTTATCCAAAAAAACATTCCAATATACCATTGCATTTGATCCTTACAATAGTCCCATCAACGACACAAAACATAGGTTTATATTGTATTTTATTTGTGATCTTCCTTTATACCAGATCACTAAGTTGCAGATTTAAGATCTGGATGACCTTTGAAAGCAGCAGATCTGGACGACTGACTTTAGCCAAGATAGTATTTTCATTTAATAGATGGGATACCTGAGGCCCAAATACCATATTACTTCTTTACTCCTAGTACTAGATTATACAGCCAGCTTCCTAGGGAGAGGTTATACCCATCACAACATGCTGCTTTATCATTAAACAAATTTTACTTCCTTCATGACCCCATATAGTTAATATGTCTGACACAAACCACTATGTATCTTAAAAAACAAAACAAAGCACATTTTTGTTGTTTAAAATGTATTCTAATAATAGAAAGCTAACATGTTTCATACCTAAGGGATCTTATGATTTAATGAGCATCCAAAGTCTACCTTATTTGCCACAGATTACATAAATATCTGTCATTACCATCTCTGTTCTCTTTCCTAGCCATTGTCATATTTCTGTATATAAGTCAGGGGTGGGACAGTGACATACTGAGAAGCTAGTTCATGACTTCCATGGTATATATATTCTTACCATGGCATGTGTAAAGCTACCAATGAGACAGTACTGGAAATGGAATTAAAACAAGTGGCACGTAATCAGCTCTTTTAAGCTTGCATAAGTTGACTCCAGAACACTATGTAGAGAGAGGCTCAAAACATGAAAAATTATGAAGACATAGACAAACAAGATGAAATATTTATTCAAACATATACTCAGCACATGTATCACAAATTCTGTTAAGCACTTGAGGAGTGGAGACAGAGACAATAACATCTACCATTTTTTGAGTGCATGCTATATGTTGAGCAAAATGACAGTCCCTTTATGTACATATCCTCACTTAATCTTTATAGCCTCCATATAAAATATGCATTATTACCCTCATTTTTTTCAAATGAGGAAGCTGATGTTCACTGAGATTAAGTTATTTGGCCGGTGAATAAATGCCTAAGCCAGGATTCTGGCTCATGTCTCAGTGTCTTCAAAGTACTTTGTATCCAAGTTGATATGGTCAGGGATTCATTTCCTTCAAGGAAATCAGTCCATTTGAGATTATAGACAAGAAATACAACCATAACGTGTAATATGAGGGCTGAAAAAGAAGGACTACTAATTAAGCTTAATGAGAGTTAGAGAAGGCTTCCAAAAATAAAGAAATTCTTAAATCAATTCATAAGAGCTAGTAGAAATTTATCTGGTATACTTAGGTATTCCTCGTGGAGAAAAACGCATATGCAGTCATGGAGATAGTGTAGGGATTGTGGAAGTTACAAGTAGAATGATACATTCTTCATTCAACAAATATTGATTGAGTGGCACTATGTTCCGGGTAATACTCTAGGCACTAGATACATAGAAGTGAACAAAACTTAAGAAAACCCCGGTTTTGATAGCGTTTGCACGCAATTGTGGGTAGAGACAAAATTAATGAATATATATGTAAATATGTATGTCACATGGTGACAAATGCTATGAAGAAATAAAACAGAGAAGAAGGATAAGGTATGAAACAGTTTGAACAAGTTGGGTGGTTATAGTATTAAATGGCAGAGGCTGGGAAGGTTGGTACAAGGATGAGGAAATCTTGCATGTATGTGCACCCAACATAGAGATCCCCCCAGACTTATAAAACAATTACTAATTGAGCTAAGAGTGGACATAGACAGCCATACAATAATAGTGTGTGAATTCAACACAAAACTTAAGGAGGTCTTCATTATCAGTTGTCAATCCTCTACTCGCACAAGCCTGAGAGTGAATACCTTTTTAAATTTTATGCCCTGAGCACCTCACTAGCCTCACTCTGGTCCAGGTCTTGTCTCCTAGCAAGTGATATTTGAGCAAAAACTGGAAGTAGATGAGAGGACAAGTCATCTTGACATCTAAAATAGAACATTCCAGAAGTTTCAAAAGTTCTGAGGCAAAGAGTTTTTGTGAGAGTGATGAGACACACAAAAAAGTGGGAGACCTATACAAGAGTCAGTACACGAAGAGCCTTGCTTGCTAACCAAGGAATTTGAACTTTGTTCTGAACACAGTGGTGAGGAATATTTAATTTTTTTTAAATGAAGTAAACACATAGCAAATTTCAGTTTGAATTTTAGAAATGTCATTGTAATTGAAGCATGGGTAATGTTGTGAGAGGACCCAACACCAAAACATATGCTTGCATATAGCTTACAAATAATACAAATCAACCAAAAAAGCTTAGAGCACAAAGCAAGTTCTTAAGAACAATGTGGCCAGGCTTGGTGGCTCACCCTGCAATCCCAGCATTTTGGAGGACTGAGGTGAGAATATCTGAGCCTGTGGGTTCGAAACCAGTCAGGGAAAATTGGCGAGACCTCATCCCTACAAAAAAAAATTAGCTGGGCGTGGTAGTGCATGCCTGTAGTTCCGGCTACTTGGAAAGTTGAGGTGGAAGGATCGCTGGAGACCAGCAGATTGATGCTGGGGTGGCCATGTGTGTGCCACTGCCCTCCACCCTGGGCAATGGAGTGAGAACCCAAATCAAAAAAAAAGAAAAATGTGACAGGAACAATTCCTTACATATTAATAGTTAACTTGAATGTTAATGTCCTGAATGTGCCATTTAAATGGCACTGTGACAATTGGAAACAAAGAAACAAAAAAATGATCCATCCTTCTGCTAACTTCAGGAAACTTATCTCATGTAGTAATTCCAGCTACTTGAAGGCTGAGGCGGAAGGATCACCGGAGCCCAGCAGTTCGAGGCTGCAGTGGCCGGGAGCAGCCACTGCACTCCAATCTGGGTGGCAGAGTGAGACTCCAACTCAAAAAAATATATAAATAAAAAAATAAAATAAAAAAAAGAAAAGGTCAATAAGGGACACTACATAATGAAAAAGGATTCAATAATCAGCAAGAAATATGCATCTTGAACATACACTTACCCCATATAGGAGATCCCAGATTTATAAACCAATTGCCAACTAAACTAAAAGAGGAAATTGACAGTCATACATTAATATTGAGGGATTTCAGCACCCTGCCAATAGCTTAAGGTAGATCATTGAGGCAGAAAACTACAAAGAAATCTGAGACTTAAATTTGACACTGGATCAATTAGATTTAATAGACATCCACAGAACACTCCACCCAACAATGCCAGAATACACATTCTTGTTATTTTCACCTGGAACTGCTTCTAAAGTTAGCCACATATTCGGCCATAACTCAAGCATGAACAAATTTCAAAAGGTCAAAATCATACCAAACATCTTCTCAGGACACAGCAGAATAAAAATACATACATAAATATATACCAACAATAACAGGAACCCTCAAAAACACAAAAATATTGGAAATTAAACATGTTTCTGAATAAATTTTGGGAAAACAAAGTTCAAGACAGAAATTTTAAAAACTTCCTAAAAACAAGTGAAAATAAAGACACAACATACCTAAACATCTGGGGTGTCATTAAGTGATGCTTAGAGGGAAGACTATGACATTACCTGCCCAAATCTAGTAAATAAAGAGGCCTCAAGTAAATAATCTAATATCAAACTTAAGAGAACAGAAAAAAAAGAAAAAACTAAACCCAAAGCTAGCAGAAGAAATGAAATAAGCAGTCTCAGCAGAACTAAATTGAGAGCAAAAAAACATACAAAGGATCAATGAGTCAAAAAGCTGGTTCTTTTTTTATCATTTAATTTGATTTTTAAAATTTGGGGTACAAATAAGGGTTAGGTACATCATACACGTAAAGTGTGGGTACCCTAATTTATGTTACGTGCCCACTCTCCCATGGCAGTGTCCTACTACTGCTAATCCCATTCTTATAGTATTATGATAAATGTTCAGGGTCCACTTATGAGTGAGTACATGTGGTGCTAAGATTTTTGTTTCTGTGATAAATCACTGAGTATTACAGAATATTTGTTTTTCTTTATGACTGCATAATATTCCATTGTGTAAATATACCACATTTTCTTTATCTAGTCTACTTTCAATCGGCTGCACGGTTGGTTCTATGTTTTTGCTATTGCGAATAATTCTGTAATAAACATGGGTGTGCAACTATCTTTATTATAGAGTGATTTGAGTTCCTCCGGTATTTTCCCAGAAGGGGGATTGCTGGGTAGTATGAAAGATTGATTTTCAGAATTTTTAGAAATCACCACACTATTTTCCACAGAGGTTGTATTAGTTTGCATTCCTACCAGCAGTGTACTAGTGTTCCCTTTCCCCACATCCTCTCCAGCATCTGTAGTTTTTTGTTATTGGTGATGGTCAACCTGAATGGAGTTAGGTAGTATCTCAGTGTGGTTTTAATTTGCATTTCTTTGATGATTAATGAGGCTGAGCATTTTTCCGTGAACCTGGTGGCCACTTGTATGTCTTCTGAGAAGAGTTTATTCATATCATTTCCCCATTTTTTAATGGGGTTGTTTGGTTTTTATCCCTTTGGCACATTTGCGTTTCTTATAAATCCTGGATATTAAGTTTTTGTCTGATTTATGATTTGCAAATATTTTTTCTCATTTTGTTGTCTGTCACCCCACTCTCTTCTGCTTTGCAGAAGCTTGTCAGTTTGATGAGGTCCCACCTGTTTATCTTATCATTTATGACTTTCACTTTTGGAGTGAAAGGTATAGGCTCATGTCATCCACAAAGATCACTTCTGATCAGGAATTGGTTGCCTATTCCAATTTCCATAAGGGTGTTTCCTACATTTTCTTCTAGGATTCTTATAGTTTGAGGTTTTACATTTAGGTCTGTGGTCCATTTAGAGTTGATTTTTGTGTATGGTGATAGGGAAGGGTCCTGTTTTAGTCTTCTGCATGTGGTCAACCAGTTTTCAAAAATCAGCCTGGTAGCGCATGCCTGTAATTCCGGCTACTCGGAAGGCTGAGGCAGAAGGATCGCCGGAGCCCAGCAAGTCGAGGTTGTGGTGACTGGGAGCGGCCACTGTACTCCAGTCTGGGCGACAGAGTGAGACTCCAACTCAAAAAAAAAAAAAAAAGGAATATTACTGTCTTTTGCACATTTATTTTATACCCTGAGACTTTGCCGTAGTCCTTTATCAGTGCAAGGAGGTTTTTGACAGATTATCTTTGGTTTTCAAGGTATAAGCTCATGTCATCCACAAAGTGGGATAACTTAAGTTCATCTTTCCCTATTTGGATACCCCTGATTTCCTTGTCTTGTCTAATTACTCTAGCTGGGACTTCCAACACAATGTTGACCAGGAGTGGTGAGATTGGGCAGCCTTTTCTTGTTCTGGTTTTCAGGGGAACTGCTTCCAATCTAACCACTCAGCAATATATTGGCTGTGGGTTTATCTTATCATAGATGGCACCTACTATTTTGAGGGATGGTCCATATATGCCTAGGTGTTCAAAGGTTTTTATCAAGAAGAGATATTGGATTTTATCAAAAGTTTTTTCTGCATCTAATGACATAGTTATATGATTCTTGTTTTTACATCTGTTGATGCATTTAATTATGTTTATGGTCTTGAGGATATTGAACCAACCCTGCATCCTGGAGATGAAGCCTACTTGGTCATGGCAGATGATTTTTGAGATGTGTCATTGGATCTGGTTTGCTAGAATATTGTTGGGAATTTTTGCATCAATGTTCATCAAGGATATTGGCCTGTAGTTTTCTTTCTTTGCTGGATCTTTACCTGGTTGGGTATCAATGTGATGTTAGGTTCATAAAATGATTTGGGGAGAATTCTGTCTTTCTTGATTGCCTGGAATTCTTTCAATAGGATTCTCCTTGTATGTTTTAAAGAATTCTGCTGGAAACCCAAGTGGTTCATGACTTTTTTATTTTTTTGTGGGTAGTTTTCTTTTTTCTTTTTTTTTTTTGAGTTGGAGTCTCACTCTGTCGCCCAGACTGGAGTTCAGTGGCCGCTCC